>NC_050581.1:16625143-16889375 GCF_011100635.1 Trichosurus vulpecula
CCAACCACAATGAAGTATGCAGTGTTTCCTTAGCTATCAAAATAGTGACTGCAATAGTGACTCAAGTATTCTAAAGGCTCCATGTCATTACAAAGGAAATTTTATGATTCATTTTTAAACAAGGGAAAAATATTTCTCTTGCCATGAATATATATGAAGATGTAAGGCCTTAGGAGATATTATTATGCTAAACAACTGGTGGTCAATTAATTTTTCATATACTCTACAAGTGACGCCAGGACCCTGCTATAGTAATGTGACAATAGGGTCATGTTTAGAGAAGAATGTTAATTGTGGTTATAAGTGTTCTGTTGGGAGTTTTGATGGAGTCATTGCCTTATTTCTGGCAGTAGAGAAAGGCTTCCTGAGGGAGTGAAGTGCTGCCTGTTCACTGACCAGGTTTCCACTTGGAGCGGGGAATAAAAAAAAAATCAGCTTACGTTGTATTGTCCAAGGCCTAGTGGCTATGTACTGGTCTTAGATCCCAATAGTATTCATAAATGGCACTTAATATGATATTCCCTGGAGCAGTAAAGAGGCAGATGAAGTCATTTTTAAATTAAGTCTATTGGAGTTGGTGCTACAAACAATCCACAGGAAAAGTGTCAATTGCAAAGTTCCAGAGGACTTCACAGATTCAGAGAAAGGGAGGAAGGGAGAGAGGAAGAGAAAGAAAAGTGGTAAGGGAAAAAGAAGCATTTATTAGCAGGCACCATGCTAAGCACTTCATAAATATTATCTCCTTTGATCCTCACAACAATCCTAGGAGCTGAGTGTTATTATTATCCCCATTTTACAAATGAAGAAACTAAGGCAAACAGAGGTTAAATGATTTGCACAGGGTCACACAGCTAGCTAATAAGTATCTAAGACCATTTTTGAACTTGGGTCTTCCTGACTCTAGGCCCAGCATTCTATTCCCTGTGCCACTTAGCCATCTATATAAGGCAGCAATAGCATACTTTTTCATGCAGATATGCAAATGTATCTATGACATCGTTAACTTGGTGGTTCCCTCCAATGATCTGAATTACAAACTATCCATTTCCCATTCGGTAGTGTGATACCTGAGTAGCCAGCTATTGCTAGAAAAGCCCTGCCCCCAGCCCCTAACTCAAAACCCCAGTTTGCATAAGAAAAACAGACTGAGTTCCTGCCGTTTGGCATTCAGCAAGTGTCCTGGGCCCCCAAGACTTTTCCAAGGAGTATAAGCTAATTACCAGAAAAAAGCCTAATGCCCAATGGTCTTCCTTTGTCTAACTGAGTGGGCTCAGAGATGTCTCTATCTCGTGTCAACAGACTAAGCTGGAGCATCCTGTGGTCTGTCTATGGCCATTAAGGATGAAAGCCTCGGCCCCAGACATTATCTTGAATTATATGACTTTTGCCTTATCTTGAGCCTTCCTTGTTGTGGGAGTTATGGCAAGATGGACACTGGGATCCTGGGTTGTAATTTCAGTTGACACTTTGTCAGCTATCTGATATGTTGTATCTACAGTCTATTAAGGAGGTTCCTTTTATCGTGGTCATAAAAGGTACAGGCATGCCGAGTCTGCAAAATGACATTTCTAGAGATAATTAACCACTGTACCCTGTATTTTCTATATAAACTACCCTTTCACTCCAATGGGGGGGTCATTCTGATTTGGGATGATTATCCCCAAATGGACGCTGGCTAATAAATTCTCCATTTAAAACTTATACTCTGTGGAGTGTCTCACTCGCTCTTGGTATAACAGTAGAACCTTTTTCCATCTCTTTTTATCAGTCTACCATGGAGCCATGTTGGCAATCAAAATGGGCTCTTAGCACTCAGTTCAACCAAGTGCCCTTGAAGAGTTTGGCCTTTGTTTCGTTGATTAGATCATTAGTCCTTGGTGACCTCCTTGCCTCAGGGGAGGGCCTAGTTTACATGGGTTTCAGTGGCATGTTTCGGACATCAGAGGCTTTTAGACCACGTGGGTTTAAGTCGCGTCTTTGTGACTATTTTGGGTCACGTGCTTGACCCTGAAAAAGATATCAAACCAAGGGTTGGCTTTCTCTTTTTTGGAGCTCCGAAGTTCAAGGTGTTGGCTTTTTCCCCTGAACTAAGTGAATGGTATTTGTATACTGAATTAAAGTAAGCTTGTTAACACCTTAACCTTGCTTTCCTTAGTAAAGCAGATCAAAAGAACCTGGGCTTTGACCTTTGGCTCTTGTTGTTGGGCTTGTGTTGGTCTTTCACTCCTATAACAGCTGCTAGCCAAATTGTTGAAACAGGGGTGGGGGGAAGGTGCCCAATAGAAAAAAAGATGTTGCTCATTTTCTCCAGACATTCAGAGGATACCAAAGGAGTATATACTCTCATAACATGATCAGACCATTTTATTTATGCTCATATGTTTTCTGTGGAATAATCAGATTGATTCTGTATCATCTTTTAATTATTCCTATTTATTGTTAATTGATTTTGTCCCGTAACTGCCTTAGTCATGCTTCTTCGTCTCTGAACTTGGTTCAGAATTCAGACTGCCTGCAATGAGTAAGTTTTAGAATCCAGTTCTCCTGCTAATCACTGTTGAATTCTTGTCTCCAGGAAATCTGTTATCTTTCAGGGATGCAGATGGACACCAGGGAGTCTGTTCTACTATCATTACCCCACCAGGCTATATTTCTAGATTTGTTAACCAAAGAAGTCTTGTCCACTATCTCTGAGTTTGCACATGTACTCAAACAATGAACATTTCTTAGACACAGGAGGGAAGGAAGGGGTTGTTACTAGCTGCTCCTTCAAAATTTCCAATCAGTCCTATTGTCCCCCATACCTCAGTTCTGTAACCAGTCATATTGATTTGTTTATTCACGATATATTGTAACCATGATCTGTTGTAACCAATCATAATTTTTTTCCTGCCTACAAAGTCCTGTTCTTTTATTCTATACTCCCTAAAACTACAGAAAAGAGCTGTTCACCTCATTCAACAGTGTGCTGAGGAAGCTGAGATCCTATTTATTGGTAAATTTGTGCTTTACTAGCACATTGACAATGCTCAGAACTTTGTGCTTCAGTTTACCTTATTTTGACCATAACACCTGGTAACATCCTTTTCTCCAAATCTTCCTTATATTTCCTACTTGCATCCTACTTGCACATACTACACAGCTCTCCAGTACATTCTATCCATTACATTTTTAATTCTTCTGTCATATTCCATGACTCATAGCCATAGGACACTGATAGACCATTGATATCAAAATGATGTGCATTTGTTTCTTTAAAAAATGGAGAGCCAGAGGTGGAGAAAAATGGCAGAGTAAAAGCAGGGACTTGCTTGATCTCTCCCCCAAATCCCTCCAAACACCTGTAAAAATGACTCTAAATAAATCCTAGAACTACAGAACCCACAAAAGGACAGAGGGAAATAAGTTTCTAGACCATGATAGTCTGGATAGTCACTGGGAAGGGTCTATCACACTGTGCTGGAAGCAGAGCCCAGCCTAGAGTGGTGTTGCAACAATTAGGCTAGCAGGTGTTGTGGGGATGAAAGACCAACACAAGCACAACAACAAGAATGCTGCCAGAACAGGTTCTTCAATCTGCTTTACTAAGGAAAGTAACGTTATAGGGTTAACAATCTTACTTTACTCCAACATATACATATAAACACACTTAGTTCAGGGGAAGAAGCCAGCACCCTGAACTTCAGAGCAAATACAAATAAATTGAAAATATACATTATAAACAGACCAAATACAATTCACAGTTACCAAGAAACCATCAATATATGAGTTCAGAAGCCAGGGAGCTCATAACAATGGCTGTCCCCGAGTCATGTTCCACTCCTCCTGTGCTTCAGAGCCCCAAGCAAGTAGCTCTGCTCTCTTTTTAAACCCTCTTTAGCCATAGTAAAACATCATCTGAGTGACCAGAACTTAGGCCCTAACCATTGGCTCTGGTTTTAGCAAGTCCACTTAGGACACTGAAGGCTTCATCCCACATAGGCTTAGCATCTAGTAGATAGGGGTTTGGGCCTAGGGATTTGCACCTAGCAAGGCTCAATCAAAGACAATTAATTAGTTTATCATTCTAAAACTTTAAAAAAGTCCCAACTTAATTGCTATTACAAGGGGGCAGTGCCACCACAAACCAAGCTGGAGCAGTCCAGGCAGGGCAGGCTAAGGACACTGAATCACTGAGCTGTGGCAATTTCCAGACTTATCAACCCATAAATTCCAAGGACCACTTACCAGGTCAGTGGGGAAACTCTATTGGACCTGGGTGAGAGAAGGGCACAAGTCAGGCCCCAGGGCAGTGGAGGTGACAGCACCAGCTGAGTTTGGAGCTCCAGGCCCACAGATGGTAGGGGGGAATCAAGAGGCTGTTGAGACAGGGAGTGCAGAGATCTCTTTGCTGGCACTGAGACTGGATTCTCTTGCTTTTCTTGCTTGTATCTGGGTTGCAGTCCTGCTTGGAGGTCCTAGGGTGAGGAGGAGCTCTGGTGTGGAGGAACCTGTGGTGGCTGTAGAGAGTCCTCCTAGCAGTTTCAAAGAAGAAAATAGTGCTTGAGTTCACTCACAGACCAGAGCACAAGCCAGTAGAGGAGTAAACACCTCTCTTTGGGTCATGCCACCTCAGAAGAACTGAAAATTTACAGGTGCCTACAAGTAGCTCAGAAAACAGTTGTGCAAAAGCCCTGAAGATTGGGACAGAGCACTCTCCAATGTGAAAGCAGAATATTTTTTTAAATATATTTAATATATTTAGTTTTCAGCATTGATTTGCACAAGAGTTTGAATTATGAATTTTCTCCCCATTTCTACCCTTCCCTCCACTCCAAGATGGTATATATTCTGGCTGTCCCATTCCCCAGTCAGCCCTCCCTTCTGTCACCCCACTCCCCTCCAATCCCCTTTTCCCTTGCCTTCTCATAGGTCAAGATAAATTTCTATGCTGCATTACCTATGCATCTTATTTCCAAGTTGCATGCAAAAACTTTATTTTTGAACATCTGTTTTTAAAACTTCGAATTCCAATTTCTCTCCTCCCTTCCCTCCCCACTCACCCTCCCTAAGAAGGCAAGCAATTCAACACAGGCCGCGTGCATATCATTATGCAAAACCCTTCCACAATACTCATGCCATGAAAGACTAACTATATTTTGCTCCTTCCTAACCTATTCCCCCTTTATTGAATTTTCTCCCTTAATGCTGTCCCTTTTAGAAAGTGTTTGTATTTCATTACCTCCTCCCCCTATCTGCCCTCCCTTCTATCACCGCCCCTTTTTTTTATCTTCTTCCACCTTCTTTCCTGCGGGATAAAATACCCAATTGAGTGTGTATGTTATTCGCTCCTCAGGTCAAATCCAATGAGAGGAAGACTCACTCATTCCCCCTCACCTGCCCCCTCTTCCCTTCCTACAGAACTGCTTTTTCTTGCCACTTTTATGTGAGATAATTTACCCCATTCTATCTCTCCCTTTCTCCCTTTCTGATTATATATTCCTCTTTCATCCCTTAATTTGATTTTATTTTTTTAGATATCATCCATTCATATTCAACTCACCCTGTGCCCTCTGTCTATATATATATATATATATATGTATATGTATATATATGTATATATATACATACACATACACACACATGCACACACACACACACACACATATATATACATATACATATATACATATACATATATATACATATATACATATACATATATATATATATATATATATATATATATATTCCATTCAGCTACCCTAGTACTGAGGTCTCATGAATCATACAGATCATCTTTCCATGTAGGAATGTAAACAAAACAGTTCAACTTTAGTAAGTCCCTTGCAATTTCTCTTTCTTGTTTACCTTCTCATGCTTCTCTTGATTCTTGTTTTTGAAAGTTAGATTTACTATTCAGCTCTGATCTTTTCAGTGAGAAAGCTTGAAAGTCCTCTATTTTATTGAAAATCCATATTTTGCCTTGGAGCATGATATTCAGTTTTGCTGGGTAGGTGATTCTTGGTTTTAATCCTAGCTCCATTGGCCTCCAGAATATCGTATTCCAAGCCCTTCGATTCCTTAATGTAGAAGTTGCTAGATCTTGTATTATTCTTATTATGTTTCCACAATACTCAAATTATTTCTTTCTGACTGCTTGCAGTGTTTTCTCCTTGATCTGGGAGCTCTGGAATTTGGCAACAATATTCCTAGGAGTGTTTTGGGGGGATCTTTTTGAGGAGGCAATCAGTGTATTCTTTCAATTTCTATTTTACCCTCTGGCTCTAGAATATCAGGGAAGTTTTCCTTGATAATTTCTTGAAAGATGTTACCTAGGCTCTTTTTTTTGATTATGGCTTCCAGGTAGTCTGATAATTTTTAAATTATCTCTCCTGGATCTATGCTCCAGCTGAGTATTTTTTCCAATGAGATATTTCACATTGTCTTCCACTTTGGAAGACACTTCCACTGTCATTCCTTTGGTTCTGTTTTATAATATCTTGATTTCTCATCAAGTCACTAGCTTCCACTTTCTCCAATCCCATCTTTAAGGTAATATTTTCTTCAGTGGTCTTTTGGACCTCCTTTTACATTTGGCTAATTTTCCCTTTCAAGACACTCTTCTCCTCATTGTCTTTTGGAGCTCTTTTGCCATTTGAGTTAGTCTATTTTTTTAGGTGTTGTTTTCTTCAGTATTTCTTTGGGTCTCCTTTAGCAAGTCATTGACTTGTTTTTCATGGTTTTCTTGCATCATTCTCATTTCTCTTCCCAATTTTTCCTCTGCTTCTCTAACTTTCTTTTCCCAATCCTTTTTGAGCTCTTCCATGGCTTGAGACCAGTTCTTGTTTTTCTTGGAAGCTTTTGATATAGGCTCTTTGACTTTGTTGACTTCTTCTGAGTGTATGTTTTGGTCTTCTTTGTCACTAGAGATAGATTCTGAAGTCTGAGTCTGAATCTGAGTCCATTTTCATTGCCTGGCCATGTTCCCAGCCAACTACTTGACCCTTGAGTTTTTCGTCTGGGTATGACTGCTTGTAGAGTAGAGTGTACTTTGTTCCAAGCTTGAGGGGATGCACTGTTGTTTCCAGAGCTATTTCTGTACAGCCAGCTCTGCCACACCAGCACTCCTCCTCCCCCCAAGAACCACCTACTCTGCACTGGACTCAGATCTTAAGCAGGCTCTGCACTTCTGCTCTGATCTGCCACTTAATTCCTCCCACCAGGTGTGATTGGGGCAATAAGCAACTGCAGCTGTAGTTCTGTAGCTGCACCACCCCTGCCGCCCCAGGGCTGCCACGAACTCCTTTCACTCTGTTCCCCGCAGCTTTTCCCATTAACATTTTCTGTTGTCTTTGGTGTTTGTGGGTTGAGAAGTCTGGTAACTGCCACAGCATTCTGATTCGGGGTACTAGGGACTGTTCTGCCCAGCTCCTGGTCTGGTTGGTCCTGTTGCCTCCCATGCAGGGCCCCACTCTACCCCCAGCTCTGTGTGCTATAGACCTTACCTAGCGACCATCCAGGCTGTCCTGGGCTGTAGCCCTGCTTCCCTGTGCTATTTCCTGGGACATGCAGTTCTTCTCTGTCATCTTTGGTGTTTGTGGGTCCAGAAATCTAGCAACTGCCACAGCTCACTTATTCAGGATGCTAGGGCCTGTTCTGCCATTGAGAGCAGAGTCTTACTTTGAGAAAAAGCTCAAAAGTCAAGTAATTGCCTGGGAAATATTAGCAGACAGTAGAAAAAACTCAGACTATACCATCTTCCTTTGGTGACAAAGAAGATCAAAATATACAGCCAGAAGAAGACAACAAAGTCAACTATCCTACATGAAAAGCCTCCAAGAAAAAAATAATATGAATTGGCAGGCCATGGGAGAACTCAAAAAGGATTTTGAAAATAAAATAAGAGAAGTAGAAGAAAAATTGGGACAAGAAATTAGAGGGATGCAATAAAATCATGAAAAATGAGTCAACAACTTGCTAAAGGAGACCCCAAAAATATAGAAAAAATAACACCTTAAAATAGACTAATGTAAATGGCAAAAGAATTACAAAAAGCCAATGAAAAGAATGACTTCAAAAGAAAATTTGCCAAATGGAAAAGGAGATCCAAAACCTCAGTGAAGAAAGTCATTCCTTAAAAATTTAAAAATGGGGGGCTTAATAATTGTTTAAAATGTGTTTAATATTTCTTCTTTTCTACATTTGTGGGTTTCTTATGCCCTAACCCATAATCAGTTTTTGTAAATGTGCAATACAATGGTTAAAAATATGTATAGTTCTTTTCATTCCCATTCAGTTATCACTAGAGATTTATTATACCTAACTTCTCTAAAAATCTACTCAGGCCCTTGTCTTCTTTATCTTTTTGTTAGATTCGTCGAGATTTGCAAAGGGGTTTGTTTCTCCAACTTTTATAATTTTGCTATTTCTACTTATATATCTATTAACTGTTGACTTTCATCACTGTAGTACCCAGAGAAACTATAGCTCAACTGAATTGTTTTGATTCTCATATTTTTGTTAATTGCCTTTCTTCATTTTGTTCATATCCAGTTTCCATTTTTCGTGTCTCAATAAAACCATGCCTTTATTTTTAATGCTACTGTTTAATTTCATTTTTCTTCTGATATTTTGTCCCTTTTCATACTACAGACATTTTCATTATGTTATAGCTATTTTTATTTCTTCATTCTTCTTAGTGATTTTAAATATTTTTGTTTAATTTCTATTAGTTTTGCTTCCTTGATGGTATTTCTGTTTTTGTTTCTGTAGGGAAACATTGAGGAGGTAGATTCCTTTGTTATTTCTTATTCAATAATCATCTGTAAAATCTTCCTCAATGAATTCTATAGTACAGTACCAAAAATATCTCCTCAAGAGTGTTTTCTTTTCAGCATCTACCTGCTTATACCCTTACTAATACATCTATCTACATACCTATCTTAGATTTTCAAGGAAAATGTTTAATAAATTTGTATTCTGATAAAATGTATTTATTTGTTTTAAATGAGAGTTCAAAACCAGAAAAATCTGAAAGATTTCAAAACCATAGTTGATAAATTTAGAGCTCTAAGCAACTTTAAAGGCTCATCTAGTACCAGTACCCCACTACACAGATGAAAAAAAAACTGAAATACAGGGAAGTTGATCAAGACCACACAGGCAGTAAATAGAAGGGCTAGGATTTGAACTTGGGTCTTCTGATTTAAATGTAGAGATTGGCTCTTTTTATTTAATTAAAGCCGCTCATAAGCCTGACCCCAGTACTAATTATCATGGAAGGTTTCAGTTGTTCAGTTTCTAACCTGAGCCTGTTTGTGACTCTTCAAGCCTACTAATTCCTGGAGCAATTACTATCTTGTTGCTGGGCTTTGTATGAAAACTAATCAACTTTAGCTCCTACTATAGCTCAGAATTCCCAAATTCAAGCAATCCAGCAGCTTCAGGCTCCCTAGTAGAAGGAACTCTAGGTGCACACCATCAAGACTTGGCTGTGATACCTGTTCCATAGTATCTCATTGATTTTCATTTATTTTCCTATATTTTTCTTTCCTTCTATTACTTAGCACAATGTCTGGCACATAGTAAGTATCTTGGAAATGCTTATTGACTGGGTGACTAAAATATTCACCTAAAAGAGAAGAGACCTGGAATATAAGAAGCAAACAAATTTGGGATGCTATAGTTAGAATATAAAAGGCATAGGATCTTTGTCATCAGCCAAGACTGGAGAATGATCCAGAAGCAAAACCAATCAGCATTTATAATAAACATTGGATGAAGTTGTTTTTCTTTTTTTTTTTTTTTTTTTTTTTTGCTTCAGACCCATTGGCTCGAGAGGAATCAAACTGCCAGCTGTAGCAAAGTGGTTTCTGGGATCTGATCTGCCTGCCAATTTTCCAATAAATGTATTATATTTTAGTAAGTATAAATATAATAAATAAAAGTAATAAATATAATATATATATAGTGAGGATGAGAGATACTGCTGACTCTAGAATTAAAGGAAATTTTCTTTTCCTGAAGCTATCCTAGAAACCTAACCCTTTTTATTAGTATTTCCTGAAGTATCAAATATATGTTATGTATTTCATATACATTTGTAAGTAGGGCATTTAGGAAGTGCAGTGGATAGATATCTGGGCCTGGAGTGAAGAAGACTCATATTCTTGAGTTCAAATCTGGCCTCAGACACTTACTAGCTGTGTGACCCTGGGCAAGTTAATTAATACTGTTCACTTTAGTTTCCTCATCTGTAAAACGAGCTGGAAAAGGAAATGGCAAACCACTCCAATATCTTTGCCAAGAAAATGCTAAATGGAATCATGAGTCACACAAAACTGTAAAATGACAGAACAACAACTCGATGGAAAGATGGATAGATTATACATACATAATATGTATACACTCACACTCACACCCATTCCATTTTTTAGGTGTTAGTTGTAGGAATAATAAAAATATGGAATCATCTTACTAATGGCAAGCAGGGGAAGTAAATTATTAGTGCAGAAGAAATTTAAATCTCTCAAGATCACAGTTTCTAAATACTGCACAAATGTTACGAACATGTTAAGAAAATTTCACAGTCAGCACTATTTAATGAAAATACTTCATTTCCTTCAATATATATGAAGTAATGAAATGTAAAAACAGATGGGTTTTGTGGTATACATTACTGTACATAATTGTCACTAAGGGTTCCAGCTAGGGAATGTTCATTCATCCTATAAACAGTCCAATGAATATATTACACTTTACAAAAATTTTCTCTCCTATCAAGAGAGGTAGGTGGATGGAGCACTGCACCTGCCTTCAAGAAGTCCTGGGCTTCAAATCCAGCCTCAGGCATTTACTAGCTGTGTGACCCTGGACAAGTCATTTAAATTTTGCCTTACCTTCTTTTTCTATAAAATCTTGATACTAATAGTATCTATCTCCTAGATTTATTGTGAGGATAATTTAAGATACTTTGTAAAATGTGCTATAAACTTTAATGTACTATGTAAATGTCAAATGTCAATTATTGTTGCTCTTCTCCTTCTCCTTCTCCTCCTTCTTCTTGTTCTTCTTCTTGTTCTTCTTCCTCTTGTTCTTCTTCTTCTTGTTCTTCTTGTTCTTGTTCTTGTTCTTCTTGTTCTTGTTCTTCTTCTTCTTCTTCTTCTTCTTCTTCTTCTTCTTCTTCTTCTTCTTCTTCTTCTTCTTCTTCTTCTTCTTCTTCTTCTTCTTCTTCTTCTTCTTTACCTTGATCCAAGTTGTTGACCAAAGCCTTAGTATTATCAAGATCAAGTTGGCAATGACCATTCTCACCTATATTCAGATCTCAACTAGCACTACTTTATATCTCTAACATACTTGCCATGTATTAAATTAATTTTTCTGATTTTTTTTGGTTTATCCACATACTTAACTATTAGCTTTATGAAGGCAGAAATTATATGTTACCAAACTTTTTCCCCTTCTTCAGTGTCTAGCACAGTGCTCTGCACATAACAGGCACTAAAGAATTTGAATTTAATTGCAATTCTTCATAGAAAATCATATTTGGCACTCCCTAAAGTAAAATTACTAGGAGTAATTTTTCTTCCTACAAAGCTTTGCCTGGAGAATTCCAATTATTAGAAATGTAGGGGTTCACCAAGAACACCCTCTTAGTTCTACTTCATCTTTTTTCTTTGTACCCATCCTAAATTTCACCCATTCCCATGGATTCAACTATCCCTTCTCTATAGATGGTTCTACAGTTGATATATCCATCCCTGGCCCTTTTTCCAAGCTCTAGGGACACATATCCTATAGAACATCCCAAAGCATGGTGTATTATGGGGTAGGGGTGTTGCTATAAATACTGTCCCTTTTAGACACATTTCACATCGAGCAATTTAATGCTATGAAGGGTAAAACAGAGTATGCGAAAAATGTTAAAATCAATTACAAAATATGTAAAATGTTATTGTTATAGATGACCATTATAATTACTAAAAGAAGTGGAGTAAGAGCTCTGGTTTAATAAACACTGCTAAAAACAGATACAAAGAAACAACTTTCAGATGACATTTGAACAGTTTTGTACAGAGAACAAACTTTGGCACAAAGAGAAAGACTAAAATCATCTTGTGAAAGATAAAGTATGATGCCTTATTTCAGACCTGTGCAAGTTGTAAAAGTCTTTGGGCAACAGATAGGTTAGGCTAGTGACAGACCAACAATGGTTGATCGCTGTGGGTTATGTGACAGATTAGACTAGAGACAGTGATGACGGTTGGTTGCCTTGGGTCATGTGACAGCCACCTGAAATCCTTCACTAGGTCATAAGGGCCCGAATGTTGTACAGTCCTGCCTTATTTGTATATGAACAGTTTGATGGTAAAAAGTCAGAAAAGAAATTTTGTTTATTGAAAACTTGAAAAATATGAGTACAAAAATACAGTTTAAAAAAAACACAAAATGAGCTGTTGGATCCTGATGAGAAGTTAATTGCCATAGTGTATTATGCTCCCTTGACTAAGGAGAAACTACATACCAATTTGAAGACTGAAGCATGATTAAATAAATTCTAATAATTTCTTAGGAAGGATATGGTGATTTTGTAAATCTTTAAGTGAAAGATGAGTCAATGATTTAAGTCACTGAAGTGTTTGTGTAAGATAGGCTAAGGGCAGTGTGTTTAAAAGACTGGAGAACCTGACAGAAGCAGGGGGAAAAAATTTAAAAAAGAATGTGACCAAAAGCAGCTCACAGTGTAAATATCCCACTAGTCCTCTGAATATCTTTCTCCTGCTGCCATGTATTATTTTAACTTATTTTTTCTGAGATTGTGTTTTACACAAGTACAGACCTTTGAATTATTCCAATGGAGACTCCCTGCCACATTAATATTGAACATTTATATCTAATATTCATATAGGATTTACTATGCACCAAACACTGTGATAAGCACATTACAATACCTTTCTCATTTGATCCTCATAACAACTCTGCTATTATTATCCCCATTTTATAGAGGAAGAAATTGAGGGAAAACAAGGTTAAGTGACTTGTGCAGGATCACACAGCTATTAAATATCTGAGGCCAGAATTGAACTCATGTCTTTCTGATGAAATACAGGGCACTCTATTCATTATTTACTATCTTAAAGTTCATGTCTTTCCATTTTTTCCATAAAATGATATGATATGATATAGAGATACATCTCTGTCTGTCTGTCTGTCTGTCTATCTATCTATCTATATAAATATGTGCAAAATTCATAGATATAGATATAGAAAGTGTGAACTCCTGACCCTTCCACAACTTGGTTCAACGTACTCATTCATACCACAGTGTAAGGAGATTAAGATCTCTTTTTTCTTAAAGCAAATATTAATACATATTTCTCCATTCTAAAGTTTTTTCCAGACTTTCTTGAATGAGTAGTTAATCTAATTTCTAGGAAATTATGTCCTCCATTAAAATTTTTCCCCTCTTTGGTCAACAGCCTAATCTCTTTCCGTTAGGAAATTGTATAAATTCTTTAGAACAAGCTGCGAGGTCTTAGAAAGTGGGTTAATAGTGACAAAACTTAATCTAGTAAAAATCATTGCCTGTCCCCACCCTGTACCAGACTGAATAATTTAGAAACTATTTTCTAGGATGCATCAATATTTTATTTTTGTTTTTCCTTTTTTATTAATATTTATTATTTCTCAATTACATGTAAACAAAAAAAATTCATTAACTTTTTTTGATTTCCAAATTCTCTCCCTTCCTCCCCTCACCACTCCTTGAGAAGGAAAGAAATTTGATATAGCTTATTACATGAATACACCAATATTTTAAGTGACTATTATCTTGTTTGATTAATGAATGCTATTAAATGAATTTTTACCTAAGTTTTGTAAGTAGGTCCTATTATATTGTGAAACATTTTATGTTAAAGGTTATGACAAAATGTCTTGATTAGAGAGGTTACCATGGGATTGAGAAGACTTCTCCGGCTTGAACTTGCTGCCTCTAAGCAGAAAATGCTTATGTTAAAATAATTTTGTTTAATAAAATTGGATCTGACAGACCTATGCACATAATTGTGAGTATATTATTTTTTCCTTCAGTCCAGCTTTATCTCATAGTACTCTCCATGTGAGATATGTTCTCATTCTCTTTTCTTGTCCTGTTCTTTTCTGTCACCATGTCTTTGAGCATAGCTCTTTCCCATACTTAGAAAAGGTGTACTCCATCTCTATCTTAAGGAGTACTTCCCATTTTTTTGAGGCTCAGCCCATATGCCATTACCTCTTGCTGTTTTATACAGTATTCTTAATGTGTAGCCATATAGTATTTGGTCTCTGATGTCTGGTGATTGGAAACTCACAACCTGTCATGAAAGCCTATTCAAGTTTTGGACAGCTCTAAAAATTTTAATACATTTTATTCATGTCTATGGTTTAGTCTTTCTGTCTTTCTCCACTCTTAACATTCTTTCTCTCTTGAATGTTTTTCTATCAATTCAAATTAAACATCATTGTCATAGTCATAATCCTAAGAGCCAGCATTAATATAGCAAAGATCATGAAGTTGTCAAACAGAGTTTAAACGACCACACGTCAGGAACATTTTAAAATTCCCACATTCAATACAATGTAAATTCGGGAGCTCTGAGATCCATTCCAACTTGAAATTAAATGAATCCATGCTCTACTTTGCTCTTTTAGTTTGAGGATATTTATGTCATACCTCTAGCGTATGTGTTTCTCAACACGAATGGAGGAAAGATCAGCAAATTGTGACTTCAGCTGCTGTTTTCTTTGTAACTCGAAGTTAAGGTATGAATGTGAAAAAAAGATCATAAGCCCCAAATGGCCAACCAATTTTCATTCATCTAACATTCAAAGGCTATCTTTCATTCACAAATATAGGTATCCATCAAATTTTGCTGAAGAAAGAAAAAAAAAAAGGGTCAAGTCCACTTACCTTGCGTTCATATAACATATATACACAAATATGTATTTATATACACACATATATATTGTAAACAATATATTATAGCATATTAATATTATATATATGCATATACATATATTCATACAAACATATATATGTGTGTACATATATATATATATAATTTAATATTTTGGTTTTCAACATTGATTTCCCCAAGGTTATAAGTTACAAATTTTCTCACCATTTCTACCCTCCCCCACACTCAACAATGACATATATTCTGATTGCTCCATTCCCCAGTCAGCCCTACCTTCTGTCACCCCATTCCTCCATCCATTCGCTTTCCCTTTGCTTTCTTGTAAGGCAGGATAGATTTCTATGCCTCGTTTGCTATATATCTTATTTCCCAGTTGCATACAAAGACAACTTTTTTTTGAGCATCTGCTTTTAAAACTTTGAGTTCCAAATTATCTCCCCACTTCCTTACCCTTCCTCCCTAAGAAGGCCAGCAATTCAACACAGGCTACACATGTATCATTATGCAAAACACTTCCACAATAATCATGTTATGAAAGACTAACTATATTTCCCTCCATCCTATCCTGCTCTCCTTTATTCAATTTTCTCCCTTGACTCTGTCCCTTTTCAAAAGTGTTTGCATTTGATTGCCTCCTCCCCTATCTGCACTCCTTTCTATGATCTTGTCTTTTTTATCCCCTTCTCCCTCCTTTCAAGTGGGGTAAGATACCCAATTGAACACGTATGTTATTCTCTCCTCAAGTCAAATCCCATGAGAGCAAGATGCACTCATTCTCCCTCACCTGCCCCCACTTCCCTTCCAAAAGAACTGCTTTTTCTTCCCACTTTTTTTGTGAGATAATTTACCCCATTCTATCTCTCCCTTCCTCTCTTTCTCAATATATTCTTCTCTCACCTATTAATTTAATTTTATTTTTTAGATATCATCCCTTCTTATTCCACTCCTCCTGTGCCCTCTGTCTATATATGTATATTCCCTCCAACTACCATAATACTGAGAAAGGTCTCGTGAATTACACACATCTTTCCTTGTAGGAATGTAAACAAAACAGTTCAACTTCAGTAAGTCCCTTATGATTTCTCTTTCTTGTTTACCTTTTCATGCTTCTCTTGATTCTTGTATTTGAAAATCAGATTTTCTATTCAGCTCTGGTCTTTTCATGAAGAATGCTTGAAATTCCTCTATTTTATTGAAAATCCATAGTTTGCCTTGCAGTATTATACTCAGTTTTGCTGAGTAGGTGATTCTTGGTTTTAATCCTAGCTCTTTTGACCTCTGGAATATCATATTCCAAGCCCTTTCATCCCTTAACGTAGAAGGGGCTAGATCTTGTGTTATCCTGATTGTGTTTCCACAATACTTGAACTATTTCTTTCTGGTTGCTTTCATTATTTTCTCCTTGACTTGGGAACTCTTGGGATTTGGGACAATATTCCTATGAGTGTTCTTTTTTAAAAAAGTTTAATTTATATTATTAACATTTTACCCATTATGGTTCTAATTTTAGACAATCTAAAAAAATCCAACAAATTAAGGTGGATATGTATTGTTTGTTGATTTCTAAAGTGCCAGTGTTAATTCTGGAAAGATTAATAATCACTAATTATTTTAATGACGCCAAACTGAATCAAAGTACCCAAGTTTTTAACTCATATTCTTCTCATGAAATACAACAGCATACAAATGATTAAAACTGAGAAATACCAAAAAGGTAATGGAAAAACATCTGGTGGGAGTGAAAAGGTTTGGATACATTAAAATTAGAAAATGGACAGGTTAATCCTAAAAGTGTTGGTGTAGCTTATTTTAATGTAATTTCTCTTTGTCTTCTCTTGGTTTTTGTAATCACAGAAAATAAATGCCAATCATTTCAATGATTTTTTTTATTATTCTGCTACTTTTCTGAGGTTATCATAATTAGATTCTTCACTGATTCTCTGGAGTTTTCTAAGCAATGTAGTGTGCCATCATCAAATGGAGATGACTATGTTACCTGTCATTGTCAATACCTTTAATTTTCCTTTTGTTTTGTTAGCACTACTACTTCTTTTTTATAATTAAGATTTTTTATTTTTAGTTTACAACACTCAGTTCCACATAACTTTGAGTTCCAGATTTTCTTCCCTCCCCCCCCCCAAGATGGCATGAAATCTGATATATGTTCTACATATAACTTCACATTGAACTTATTTACACAGTAGTCAAGTTGTAAAGAGAAATTATGACCAATGGAATGAATCATGAGAAAGACGAAACAGAAGAAAACAAAACAAAAAAAAGAACAAAACAAAAGAGAAAAAAAGGGGAAAAAAGGCGAGCATAAAGTGTGCCTCAATCTGTATTCAGACACCATATTTCTTTCCCTGCATGTAGATAGCTCTATCTATCATGAGTCCTTTGGAGGTGTCTTTGCACCTTGTCTTGCTGAGAAGAGCAAAGTTTGTCAGGGTTAGTCATCACAGATCTATATACCTGTGGTTGTGTATAATGTCCTCCTGGTTCTGCTCAGCTCACTCAGCATTATGTCTTGTAGGTATTTCCAGGATATTATGAAGTCCATATCATCTCCTTTTCATTTAGCACAATAGTATTCAATTATATTCAAATACAACAACTTGTTCATCCATTCCCCAATTGATGGGCATCCCCTTGATTTCCAATTCTTTGCTACTACATAAACAGCTGTTATAAATATTTTTCTACATATGGGTCCTTTTCCCACTTGTGTGATATCTTTGGAATACAACCCTAGAAGTGGTATTGCTTGGTAAAATGGTATGAACATTTTTGTAACCTTTTGGGCATAGTTCCAAATTGCTCTCCAGAATGGCTGGATCAGTACACAACTCCACTAGCAATGTAACAACCTTCCAATTTTCCCACATCCTCTCCAGCATTTATCATTTTCCTGTTTTGTCATTTAGCCATTCTGACAGGATAGATGTGGCATCTCAGAGTTGTTTTACTTTGCATTTCTCTAAGCAGTAGTGACTTCCAGCATTTTTTCACATTCCTATAGATATCTTTAATTTCTTCCCCTGAAAACTGCCTGTTCATATCCTTTGACCATTTCTCAATTGGGGAATTACTTTCATTCCTATAAATTTGGCTCAAGTCCCTGTATATTTTAGAAATGAGGCCTTTATCAGAGACCCTGATTGTAAAGATTTTCTCCTAATTTTCTGCTTCCCCCCAATCTTCGTTGAGTTGACTTTTTTTGTACAAAAACATTGCAATTTAACATAATCAGAATTATCTATTTTGCAATTTGTAATGCTCTCTATCTCTTGTTGTGTCATGAATTCTTTGCTGTTCCATAAATCTGAGAGGTAAATTATTCCTTCTTCTCCCAAATTGCTTATAGTATTGGCCTTTATTCCTAAATATTGAGCCCATTTTGATTTTATTTTAGTATATGGTATAAGATATTGGTGTATGTCCAGTTTCTGCCCTACCATTTTCCAATTTTCCCTGCAGTTTTTGTGAAATAAGGAGTTCTTAGCCCAGAAGCTGGATTCTTTACGTTTATCAAAGAGTAGATTGCTAGAGTCATTGACCACTGTGTCTTGTGTACATATCCTATTCCACGGATCCACCACTCTGTTTCTTAGCTAGTACCAGCTAGTTTTGATGACTACTGCTTTGTAGTGCAGTTTAATATCTGGTATAGCTAGGTCACCTTCCCTATAATTTCTTTCATCAATTCCCTAGATATTCTAGATCTCTTGTTCTTCCAGATGTATTTTGTCATTGTTTTATCCAGCTCTGTAAAATAATTTTTTTTCATTATTTGATTGGTATGGCATTGAATAGATAAATTAATTTAGGTAAAATTGTCATTTTTATTGTATTAGCTAGGCCTAACCATGAGCAACTGATATTTTTCCATTTATTTAGATCTGACTTTATTCATGTGATAAGTGTTTCATAATTATATTTATATAGGTCCTGGGCTTTTCTTGGCAGATGGACTCCTAAATACTTTGTAGTGTCTACAGTAACTTTGAATAGAATTTCTCTTTCTATCTCTTGCTGTTGGGCTTTGTTGGTAATGCTGAGGATTTATGTGGGTTTATTTTATATCCTGCAACTTTGCTGAAGTTGTTTATTAGTTCAAGTAGTTTTTCACTTGATTCTCTTAGCATTCTCTATGTAAATCATCATATAATCTGGAAAAAAGTGATAATTAGTTTCTTCTTTGCCTATTCTAACTCCTTCAATTTCTTTTTCTTCTCCTATTGCTACAGCTAATGTTTCTAGTACCAATTGAATAGTAGGGGTGATAATGGACATCCTTGTTTCACCCCTGATCTTATTGGGAATGCCTCTAGCTTATCCCCATTACAAATAATGCTTGTTGATGGTTTTAGATAGATACTATTCATAATTTTAAGGAAGCCTCCACTTATTCCTATGTTTTCTAGTGTTTTAAATAGGCTTTTTCTGCATCTCTTGAGACGATCATATGGTTTCTGCTAGTTTGTTGTTGATATGATCAATTATGCTGATAGTTTTTCTAATATTGAACCATCCTTGCATTCCTGGAATAAATCCTACCTGGTCATAGCATATTCTTCTCGTGATAAGTTGCTGCAATCTTTTTGCTAATATTTGTTTTTAAATTCGTGAATCAATATTCATTAGGGAAATGGGTGCATAATTTTCTTTCTCTGTCTTAACTCTTCCTGGTTTAGATATTAGAACCATATTTATGTCATAAAATGATTTTGGTAGGAGTCCTTCTTCACCTATTTTCCCAAATAGTCTATAAAGTATAGGAATTAATTATTCTTTAAATGTTTGATAAAATTCACATATAAAACCATGTGGCCCTGGAGATTTTTTCCTAAGGAGTTCATTGATGACTTGCTCAATTTCTTTTTCTGAGATGGAGTTATTTAGGAAATGTACTTCCTCTTCTGTTAACCTGGGCAATTTATATTTTTCGAGATATTCATCAATATCCTTAAGGTTGTCAAATTTATAGGCATACAATTGGGCAAAATAATTCCTAATTATTGTTTTAACTTCATTTTCATTGGAGGTTAATTCACCCATTTCATTTTTGATACTGTTGATTTGATTTTTTTTCTTTCTTTTTTAAAATCAATTTGGCCAGAGGTTTAGCAATTTTATAGGTTTTTTCATAAAACCAGCTCTTTGTTTTATTTATTAATTCAATAGTTTTCTGGGTTTCAGTTTTATTAATCTCTCCTTTGATTTTCAGTATTTCTAATTTGGTATTTAATTGGGGATTTTCAATTTGTTCTTTTTCTAGCTTCTTCTGTTGCATTCCCAATTCATTGACCTCCTTTTTCTCTATTTTATTCACGTAAGCATTTAGAGATACAAAACCTTGCCTAAGAACTGTTTTTGCTACATCCCATAAGTTTTGGTATGTTGTCTCATTATTGTCATTCTATTAAAGAAGGTTATTAACCATCTCTATGATTTGTTCTTTGGCCCACTCATTCTTTAGAATTAGATTATTTAGTTTCCAGTTAATTTTTAGCTAATTTTTCCATGGTTCTTTATGACAAATAGTTTTTGTTGCATTGTGATCTGAAAAGGATGCTTTGACTACTTCTGGCCATTCTCCACTGAATTGTGAGGTTTTTGACCTGGTCAATTTTTGAATATGTGCCATATACCACTGAGAAAATGTATATTCATTTTTGTCCCCATTCAGTTTTCTCCAGAGGTCTATCATATCTGCCTTTTCTAAAGTTCTGTTCACCTCCTTTACTTCTTTCTTCATTATTTTGAGTTTAGATTTATCTAGTTTGGAGAGGGGGAGGTTGAGGTCTCCCATTATTATAGTTTTGCTGTCTATTTCTTCCTGTAACTCCCTTAACCTCTCCTCTAAGAATCTGCATGCCATACCACTTGGTGCATATATGTTAAACAATGATATTGCTTCATTGTTTATGGTGCCTTTTGGCAGGATGTAGTGTCATGCCTAATTTCTTCTAATCAGATCTATCTTTACTTTTGCTTTATCTGAGATTAGGATTGTTACCCCTGCTTATTTTACTTCAGCTGAAACACAATATATTTTACTCTAGCCTTTTACCTGTACCTTGTGTGTATCCTCCTGTTTCAAATGTGTTTCTTGTAAAAGCATATTGTAGGATTATGGTTTTCAATCCATTCTGCTATCCCCTTCTGTTTTATGGGAGAGTTCGTCCCATTCACATTCACAGTTACGATTACTATCTGTGTCTTTTTCTCCAACCTACTTCTCCTGTTTATGCTTTTATTTCTCCCTTTCCCCTTCCACTCTTCAACAAAGTTTTGATTTTACCACCACCTTCCTCAGTTTACCCTCCCTCTTGGTTCCCCTCCTTTATCTTCCCATTTTCCACTTGCTACTTCTTCCCTCCCTTCTTACCCCCCCCCCACTTTCCCCCTTTCCTCTCTTACTGCCTGTAGGACAACTTAGATTTCTATACTTATTGGGGTATGTTATTCCCTTCTTGAACCAAATACGATGAGAGTAAAGCTCAAATAATGCCCCTCTCCCTCCTTTCTTTCCCTCTACTACATTGTGTTTTTGTCCCTCTTCATTTGGTGTAATTTATCCTTTTCTACTACCTCCTTATCTCTTCTCCCAGAACCCTGCCTTTACATCTCTTAATTATGTCTTTTCTCCTTATATCAATTATTTTATACAGACATCCACATTCTATGTGTATCCCTTTCAATTATCATAATAACTGTATTATTCTCAAGATTGACATATATATGTACATACACACACACATATATATATATATATATATGTAACATATGTAAGATGATATAACGCTATATAAAGATGTAAATAATTTGTCCCTATTGATTAATAAGGTTTGTGGGGGTTTTTCACCCTGTTTACCTTTTTATGTCTCTCTTGAGCTTTGTGTTTGAAGATCGAATTTTCCATTGAGTTCTGGCCTTTCATCATGTAGGTCTACAATTCCCCTATTTCGTTGAATGTCCATCTCCTTGCCTGAAAAAATTATGATCAATATTGTTGTGTAGTTGATCCTTGGTTGTAGTTCCAGCTCCTTTGCCCTTTGGGATATCATATTCCAATTTCTCTTGTCTTTTAACGTAGAAGCTGAGACATCCTGTGTAATCCTGACTATAGTTCCACAATATTTGAATTGTTTCTTTTTGGCTACTTGCCATATTTTCTCCTTGACTTTGTAATTCTGAAATTTGGATAAAATATTTCTTGGAGTTTTCAATTTGGGGTCTCTTTCAGGGGATGATCAGTGGATTCTTTCAATGACTATTTTACCCTCTGGTTCTAGGACCTCCAGGCAGTTATCTTTGATAATTTCCTCAAAAATACTGTCAAGGCTTTTTTTTTCATCGTGAATTGCAGTAGCCCAACAATTCTTAGATTGTCTTTCCTGGATCTATTTTCCAGGTCAGTTGTTTTTCCAATCAGCTATTTCACATTTTCTTCTATTTTTTCATCTTTATATTTTGTTTTACTACTTCTTGATGCCTCATAGAGTCATTAGTTTCCACTTGCTCAATTCTAAGTTTTAATGAGTAGCTCTCCATTTTGCTTTTGAGTCTCCTTTTCCAAACGGTTGATTTTACGTTTCAGGGTGTCATTTTCTCTGTTTAGATTCTGAATCTCCATAGCCATTTCTCTGATCTTATTTCTTAAGACTTGATTTCAACAGTGATTTTTTTCTTTTACCTCCCTAATTTGGTTTTTACAATCCTCCTTTAGCTCTTCCAGTAATGCTTTTTTGGCTTGAGACCAGTTCATATTCCCTTTTGAGGTATCATGTGTGGGTATAGTGTCAATGTTATCCTCTTCCAAATTGGTATTTTGCTCATCCCTGTCTCCATAAAATAAATCAATGGTCCTTGGTTTTTTCATGTTCTTCTTCAAGTTGGTTAGCTTTTTCCCAGCTTTACAGTGGATTTCTGCTTTTGGAGCTTAGAAATCTCTGTCCCAGGTTTCTTGTTCTGGGGATTGTGGGCCTATTTACTGGCTTTGTGTATTATAGCCTTCAGTTTCCTGAGGTGTGGGGAAGGAGTCTGGCTGCCTGAGTTCTCCTTTTCCCCTGGGGCTGCTCTCCAGCACTGTTGCTCTTTAGCAATGGTCTCAGCTGTTTGTTGTCTATGTTGGTGTCTGCCACTTCCCCTCGGGATGCAAGGGTGTGTCTGGGATCCTAGTGTTGACCCCTACTGGCTCTGCCCCTCTGGGACTCAGGAACTCCCACTGCTCAGCCACTGAAAGCCCACTTCTGTCTCCTCCATTCTAGCATTTTTCCTGAGGAATTCTCTGTGTCAGGCTGAGAGGGCTTAGAGCTGTTTACCTAGCCATTATGTCTCCTGGAAGTTCAAGAAGTCACCTTTTAATCCTTTGGGCTGCAAGTCTCAGGAGTAGATGTCTCATGGCCACAGGCATTGTGCTGTTTCCTCTCGTCACTTCTACAGACTCCAATCCTGTGTTGGGAGGCCTGGGGATCTCAGCCGGTTTTTGGGTGCCCAGCTTTCTCCCAGACTGTCTCGCTGGTTTGTTTCTGTAGCCGCTTCAGCTTTGGTGCTGTCTGGTGCAGCTCTGCGTGCCAAGCTCTCTCCCAGCCTACAGATCTGTCCTGTCGACCTTTTGGACTCTCGTGCTCGGAAATTTGCCCCACTCAGACTGCTAGCAGCTTCTGACTCTCTCAAATCTTCTCAGATTCACTTTTTTAGGGGAATCTGACAGAACTTGTGAGAGAGTTCTGGTAAGACGCTATTTTCACATGGGCATCTTGGCTTCGCTCATCCAGGAGTTTTCTTCATGGGATCTCTTGCAAGAGGTGATCGGTGGATTCTTTCAATTTCTATTATACCCTCTGTTTCTAGAAACTCAGGGAAGTTTTCTTTGATGATTTCTTGAAGGATGATATCTAGCCTCTTTTTTATCATGGTTTTCAGGTAGTCCAATAACTTTTAAATTATCTCTCCTGGATCTATTCTCCAGCTCAGTAGTTTTTCCAATGAGATATTTCACATTGTCTTCCATTTTTTCATTCCTTTGGTTCTGTTTTATAATTTCTTGATTTCTTATAAAGCCACTAGCTTCCACTTGCTCCATTCTAGTTTTAAGGTAGTATTTTCTTCAGTGGTCTTTGGGACCTCCTTTTCTATTTGGGTAATTCTGCCTTTTAAGACATTCTTCTCCTCATTGGTTGGACCTATTTTGCCATTTGGGTTAGTCTATTTGTAAGGTGTTATTTTCTTCAGTATTTTTGGGTCTCCTTTAGCAAGCTGTTGACTTGTTTTTCATGATTTTCTTGCATCTCTCTCATTTCTCTTCCTAATTTTTCCTCTACATCTCTTACTTGATTTTCCAAATCTTTTTTGAGCTCTTCCATGTCATGAGACCAATTCATATTTTTCTTGGAGGCTTTTGATGTAGGCTTTTTGACTTTGTTGTCTTCTTCTGGATTTATGTTCTGATCTTTTTGTCATTAAAAAAAGATTCTATAGTCTGAATCTTATTCTGACTCCTTTTGTGCTGCCTGGTCATGTTCCCAGCCAACTACTTGACCCTTGAGCTTTAAGTCATGTTTTGACTGCTTGTAGAGTAGGGAGAATTTTGTCTGAAGCTTTAGGGTCTGTGCTGCTATTTTCAGAGCTACTTCTACCCCAGCATCACCACAAGCTCTGCCACAGAAATGCACCTCCTCCCCCAAGAACTGACAACTTGGACTGCAACCCAGACCCAAGCAAGGCACAGCAAGTGAACCTGCCTCTGTGCCAGCAAAGTGCTCTTTGCACTCATGCTCTGATCTGCTCCTTGATTCCTCCCACCATGTGAGCCAGGGACTCCAAAAGCAGTTGACACTGGAACTCTGGAAGGAGCTGCAGGAGCTTTCTGCTGCTGCCACTGCCACTGCCACAACATCTCTGCCACCCCCACTGCTTGGGCCTTACCACTCTCACTCCAATCTAGCAGTTTTCCCAGTAACATGCTCAGTTGTCTTTGACATTTATGGGTTGAGAAGTCTGGTAACTGTCACAGCTCAAAGAGATGTGTTTCTAATCCAGGTGCTCTAAGTCTATAATCAGTGTCCTTTCTACTGTACTACTTTACAAGTCATTTATTAATGAGTGAAGAACAAAAACATCAAGGTCAAATAAAAATTGTTAAAGGAAGACTAGTTGCAAGATGTTAAAAATGTTTGTTTTCCCATTTAAGACAGGATGTGTTTATAGGACGTGTATAATTTCTTCACAAAGATAAAGTTGGGTTTTTTTTTTGTTTTGTTTTAATTTCCAAACTTTCTTCCAAACAAACATTGTATAAAAGCACACTCAGAGAATATGGCTATGTTCACTTCAGTAACTATCATAATATATGATTACTGAATATTATTTTAACTCAATATTATTTCCATTGTGTGACATTTCATTAAGTTTTATCCATACCATTAAACTTGTACTCTTTCTATTCCTACATCTTGGCTATCTTGTCACCATAAATCCTTCCTTGATAGGATTTTTTGGGGTAGTAACAATAAAATGTAATAAAAATGAAGACTTTTTAAATAAAACAGATGATTACCAAATTCAGCCCCTGACTCAATGAGGTGGAAAATGTGAGCTAGATTACTGGGGAGGTGAAACAAAATATGTAACAAATTTGCTATCAATTTGTGCATTTTTACTGCGTTGAGACTCTGTATAATGTGACTGACTTAAATGGCTTTTTAAACATAATTCAGAAATGGTGCTAATCTTTCCTTCTCTCAACTCTTCCCACAGAAATGATAAAATATCGTGTTTGTTGTCTGCCTCACTCTTCATGACTCCATTTGGGATTTTCTTGGCAAAGATATTGGAGTGGTTTGCCATTTCCTTCTCCAGTTCATTTTACAGATGGGGAGACTGAAGCAAACAGGGCTAAATGATTTGCTCAGATTCACTAGGAATAAGAATCTTCCTGACTCCAGTCCCAGCACTCTATCCATTGCACCAACTGCCCAGATTAAATACTACCTAAAATAAGTTATGATTACAACAAAAGCTGAGCCTTTGAGACTACACAAAAAGAAGGGATTTTTAGTATTTTCATTTTTGGGGGGATGGGACTCATTTTTTTATATCTAAGAATCTTTTTGGTTGCTGGAAATAAGAATTCCAGAATATAAACTGAGTTCTCCTGGCCAGAAGTCCTGGAAATCTTGTGAGGCTGTAGGAATTCCTGGGAACATATTGGACTTGTCTTGAGTTTCCTCCACCAAAGGACTCAACACAGGGTAGGAAGAAAGGATATCCTCAAAGGTCATTACCTGCCCAATGTGTGAAAACAAAGTGTTCAAGGCCTAGTATTTTTTTTGACAAAATCCACTCATCCTGGCACTATGTGGTTTGCATTTGCTACATCAAGTCACAAGGGGACTTTTGAGAAAAGACCTGCCCTTGGGGCCCAGGGCAAAAGCACCCAATGGCTGTAGTAATAATGCCAGCCTGGATGCCACTATGCCAATAAACTATAGTATTAAGAGTACTCCAAGGATTTAGATTGCTACTTATTTAAAGGTGATAAAGAGTAGGGATTAGACTTGTTCCGTTTGGCCCCAGAAGGCAAAACCAGGAACAATGGAAGTTTAAGGCAGAAAAATTTAGACTTCATGTAAAGAAAAAAAAAAATACCTTTCTTTAAATTATAGCTTGTAGGTAGTGAGTTCTCCAACACTAGAGAGGAAAGCAGTTCCAATCTACCAGGGACATAACATCAAGAGTGGTTTCATCATTCTAAGATTTTATTTGGAATAATGATTCAGATTTAGTCTAAAATTTTCTCACTGTTTAGTTTTTCCTTGCACCATGACCACAAAATTACTACCTCTTACTGCTCTAATCTCTGTGACTCACTATATACTTGTTTCCCTACTATATTATCTCAAACTCTCACTTCTAGTAAGCTTAGCTCTTCCTCTGAAGTTGGAAGAACTGTCCCTAAGGTACAATATATCAGGGAGGTTGTCTGAAGTTAGTGTCCTTGGGGGGTGGGGGGCATCTTAGGAGCCTATGTCTTTAAACAATGACTCAAGAAAATAACTAGAAGAGTGAGAGTTGGTGATGAAGTTTGTTTTTTAACTGAGGCAGATCAATGAGTTAGAGATGAGAGGAAGAGGAGAGAGAGAGAGAGAGAGAGAGAGAGAGAGAGAGAGAGAGACAGAGAGAGAGAGACAGAGACAGAGAGAGAGAGATCCCAATAAGTGCTAACAATGAGTGTGCTGAAGTGGTTAGATTATTTGAATTTTCACTGCATATATGATCATTGGTTCCAGCCCAATGGAAACATGCAGTGCAAATTCTAATGCATATGACCTCTTCAGGGGATTTATTATTTGCACTAATGGGGAATTAGCTGTTGCTCTATACTTATCTGTGTTTACATAGTAGTAGTATGTATACACATACACATGTGTATATATTATATATATACATTCCCAATATGTACCACATACCTTACCACCTCCATCTCCAAAGTAGAGGGAATAGGACTGCTTCTCACCACTCAGGCTTCTGTGTTATGAGTTCATTCCCCCTTCAAAGTGCTAAGTTGTTTTTATGTGTGTGTGTGTGTGTGTGTGTGTGTGGGCAAAGGCAACTTGGGTAAGGGTGAGATTAGGGAGTCACATTGTGAATGTTCTGCTCCTGTACTTCTCCAGGTACAGCTGTGGTCATTGGGATGATGACTGAGACGAATTTAGACTTCATGTACCATTTTAATCAGCTCACTATGAAATTTCTAAATGAAGCCATTAGACAGAGCACATTAAATATCTGTTATTTAGATCTCATTAATTAGTTTATTATGTTGATTAGGTATGTTTTCTGCTTATTAACCTTTGGCAGCATATCACATATAAAAGACATAATAACTTAATGACTTTTCATCTATAATAATCACATGCAAATGCATTTAAGAAACATCCTTCCAGGAGTCCCAGAATTATCAGAGGAAAAAAAGAGCTTATCAATAATATTTACATCTTATACTTACTTAAGACTGGGGTCAGTTACAGCTTTTCAGCCACAACTGGACCCTTGCTATCATATTCTTTGTTGTCTGCTCCCACCTGCTATAGTCCAAGAATAGCTTTGAGGACCCCAAGCAGACAACAGTTTTACAGGTGTGCATTTCCAGAGAGACAGTATTTGATATTGGACAGAGTATAGAAATATGTCTTAGGAAAAGTGTCAGATATATAATAACAGCTTTAAGTTTCATTTTCTTCCAATACCTATTATATGGGGCTTTTCCCCATAGAAGGACTTTGTAAACATTAAAATACTAAATTAGCTGTAATTATTATTTTAAAGAAATCTAATTGATCAAAATCAGAATGAAAAAAAGATGAAATTCGTGTAAAATAAATTTTCGAAGTCCTGAAAAGATATTTTCTGTAATTTTCCTTTATTCATGTACATAAGTCCTTGGTACAATTAAAATACAATTTAAATTACCTCTCCAAAATTCAATTTCAGGAGAACATCTATTGTACAAGTGGTACTAGTCCCCTAAAGATTAAAACATGGTTCATCACTCTTGTTCTTCTTCTGATGATTCTATCATTTTGGTGAAGTTGTGCTTAATTATAAAATCAAATCGTCAGTTCTTCTTGTCTACTTAATCTTTACCATGCTCAAGGAAGTCTTTTATTTGGAAAACTGGGGAATATCTCTTTTTACTATCTTTTTCTTCATTCTAGGATGAAGTTATCTCTACATCTTGCTCTTTATTCTTCTGTTAGATCACATCTAATATTCTTGTATAATTTTTATGTTTGTTGAATTGTCACCACCACAACACCCTAGAATTCTTTCCATTCCTCTAACATCACTATTATTTTCTCACCTTTGACTTTTCCAGCTTTAACAACTAGCTTGACTCACTGCTATAATATTTCTCAAGTGACCACATTGGGTGATGCAACTCAAACTTGCTGTGTCAAACCTTCCTAAGGTTCTGGGTGAAATATAGCTCATGAACAAGGAAACTATAAGGATTCAATTTAATTCATTAAAAAAAATATTAATTTCCTACTATGTATAATGCAATGTGCTATGTTCTAGAGATAAAGCAAAACCCAAAACAGAACATCCCTGCTCTTATAGTTTCCTCTGTTGCTGCTCTAACTGAGTGGGGGCTGGGGGTGGGCTTAGTTCCTTGTGATTGCTGTAATTTTAGAGGCTAATTATTGGAGTTAACCTTTTGACTGTGTCTCAAGGGAAATAAAACTGTGTTCCCAGGATGGCTTGAAGACTGTCAATCAAACCAGCACTGAAGCTGGAGGTGAAGAAAAAGGAAAGGGGATCGATACTGAGTGTACTGAGTTCGAAAGATTGGACTAATGAGGAGGGAGAAGACTAGAACTGCAGTTCTGCTCACAAATATTTAATAAAGTATAGGAAGGAACAAATGGCCAGGGGGAGTGACTGAAAAGTGGAGAAGACACAAGTAGGAAGATGGACTAGAATATCCCTGTCAAGAATATCTTAGAAGACTATCACTATTTCTTTTTTGATCATGTACTGGGGGTCAAGTAGGGACTGAAGTATGTAATTTTAAAAGACAGTGAAGCTCAGAAGAGTAGAATTAGCAAAAGTGAAGAATAGACCTAGCTACAGTAACCTCTCAGAATTTCTCTGCAGTAGTGTTCCAATTGGTAACCCTCATCCTTTGAGGGGCATAACCTGTTCCAACTCCATTGTTCTGGTAGAGAAAAGAAAAAGAGCAAGATCTAGGGGTGGTAGGGAGAAGGACACAGCAGTACTGGACCTTCAAAGAAATCAAGAGTTGTGTTGAGAAGTACATTTTTTAGGCAAACACATTTTAGGAAAATTAGGAGAATGTTTAACATGGACATAAGCTGACCAAGAAGGAAAAATGAACAACTATTTCAAGAAAAGAACTATCTCAATGGATAATTATTTCTTAACAGGAAAATGAGAAAATATTCCTTTAAGAGCGTAGAATTAGATAATTTGTAATGATCATAGAACAAATCCAAGAATTTCTGCAAAGGTGTAGAAAAATAATAAAAAATTAAATGCAAACACTAATGAAATGAGGGTAAAAACTAGCACACAAGGGGAAATGATTTTGCCAATGGGGGTCCCTTCACCAATGAAGACAGTAACTTCTCTATGCTTTAATAATCTTTGTCTTCATGGATTGCTGTACCCAAAATTCTCATTCTGATGATGAGCCCTTTTCAATTTAAAAAGATTTGGAAAGTAATCTGGAGTGATAGCAAAACTTTACATACCCTTTACCCCTTTACCCCTTTAAATTTAATAATACCCTTCAGTATTATTATGTCATACATCAAAGAGATCAAGGAAAGAAGAAAAGTACCTATTTCTATAAACATATTTATAACACCTCTTTTTATAATTGGAAAGGTATTAGAAACAAAGCTCAGTAACTGGGGAATCCTTAAAGAAATTATGGTATGTGAATATAATGAATGAATTGCTATGGGAAAAACCAAGTTATATTTGTGTGAGATTTTTAGTTTTTCTTATTGAACTTTATTTTCATGGCTAACATGAACTGTTAGAGGTGCCAATTATTATCCATTCATTATATCAGCATTTTTGCACTGATAATAATTTTATTGAAATAGAAAAAATCACTCAAGAAGAAAAATGCATCCTTCCAACAGAAATTTAACTTTAATGTTTATTTGTATGTTAAGCCATTTGAAAAACATGGAAGTGTGTGAGATGAAAGACCCTCACCAATTAAAAAAGTTAATTTTTAATAAGGAGCCATCTCAGGGTAGGAACAGAAATAAAATTTTATTCAGTTCTTGTGAGAATAGTGTGTCCTCTGCCAGAACACATCTAGCAAGGGGAGGCCCTGTACAAGAGGCAAAGCATCAATAATTATACCTAAAGCAAGAGAATTCCTGTCCATCTCTGACCCTTCTCACCATTGGCTAGGAGGCGGGCTTGCAATCTGAGTGCAAGAAGCTAGACAAAGAACCAGGAAATCAAGGCACAGAAACTCCAATTCCCATTCCCTTAGTTAATGATTACAACTGAGGTGACATCTATAAATCTGAAGAAGGAGAATAGGATAAGGGGAGTGGGAAACCCTCTCCATTTCTCTACAGCATTTTCATGGTAAAGGAAAGCAGGTCACAGTGATCCTATTTTTACTGAGCAAATCTTTAAACCAGAACCAGAAGAAAGAACAAAAGGTTTCAGGGTAAACTTTCCCAGAGGCTGAGCAATCAGACTCCCACAGCCTCAGCAGAATTTTCCACTTCCCTATTTCCCTATTTCTTGATTTTTAAACATTTATAAGTACAGATATGAAGAGACATAGATAGATAGATAGATACATAGATAGATAGATAGATACATTTATACATATATATTCCCTGTGAAGTCTTCACATTTTCTTTTCTCACTATCTCACGCAGAATGTTTCCAGTTATCATATAAGCAGCATTCACTTTTGTAACTAACATATAAGTTGTCTCTGTGGATGAATAAATTTAAAAAAATCTTTTTTTTAAAGTGCTTTTATTTTTCTTTCCCAGCACCAGTAATCAAGAAGGGAAACATCTTTCATTGGTTGGGCAATAGTCCAGTAGGAGTTTTCCCCCACTACATCAAAAATAAGAAAAGTGGTTAGATACTCCCATCTGATGAGGGATTTAAAGTATTTAGCTAGAGAGAGGATTCTGTGAAGAGTAGGCCAGAAAATTCCAAGCTCTTAACATTCCCCCCACCTCCACAAAAGAGTTAAAATAGCACCTTAGGGCAAACAAGGTGTGGGTGGAGATAAAGAATAAAAGGGTCACCACCAAGGTCTTCCAGGGACAATTTGAGAAGATTAGAAGAAAAATCCCAGGACAAGGTTTGGTCTGGTGAAGAGTAAACACCTCTAGGCTAGGTTCTGTTTTAACCACAAGTGGCAAGCCACTTAAATAACAAGCAGCAGGGCCTAGAGTTAGTTGGTGTGAGAGGCTGCCTTGGCCCCAGCCACAGGAATTTTTCATCCTGGAATAATGAGGGGAGTTGGGTGTTTGAGCCTGGGAAGATTGAGGGAACCTCTGCTGATGAGGAACACCAGACCCAGCTGTGCTGGGAAGAGTGGTGTGCATGAGAAGGAACCAGCACAGAAGAAGGAGGGAGGCAGAAAGACCCTGGCTGTGGGCACTTACAGGAGAAAATATAAAAATAACTGGACTAACAGAAAGTTATAATCAAAAAAGAATCTTGATACAATAATACAAGAAATAATTCAAGAAAATTGTGCCAAAGCATTAGAACAAGGCGAGAAAGAGAATTTAAAAAAAAAATCCATCGATCACCACTTAAAAGAGATATTATGAGAAAAAATCATAGGAATATCATGGTCAAATGCCAAAACACCCAGCTCAAGGATAAAATATTAAAAGAATCAAGATTAAAATAATTTAAATATGATGGTGCCACAATTAGCATTATACAAGACCTAGCAGCAGAGACATTAAAAGACTGCAGTTCTTCGAACACAATATATCAAAGAGCAAAAGACCTGGGGCTCTGGCCAAAAATATCATACCATTCAAATTTGGAAATGATTGTGGAACTAATTGTTGTTCTACTATGTTTATATATACATACATACATACATACATATATATATATATATATATATATATATACACACATATACACACACACACACACACACACACACATATATATATATATTTCATGTCGTATGGACAGTCACAGATTTCAACAAAATAAATGCATTTTGTAGTTGAATAAAAGGCATTAGCATGTAAACTCATTCTCTATAGGCTCACTAAAATCATCTTTAATACTAGTAGAAGAAGGGATAATAGAAATGATGTTTACCCTTTTTTGTTCCCACATCATTTTAATCTCCTCTCCTAAATCTCTTTTTTTAAAAAACCTTTTAATCCATATGCTTCATAATGCTTGAATGATTCTGGGCAACAGTTCAGTCTATGGTAATGGTCTAAATTCAGTATAGTTCAATCAGTTCTCCAATGTATTTGTGCTTTTAGGATTTTTCATCTTCCAGTATATGATAGAAAATGAGTTTCTGATGTACAATTCTAGCTACCAGGAAATGTCTTGTATTGCCAGGTAATTCAGCTTTGATTTCAGGATGCTAGTCATTCTTTTAATATATCCCATACATCCAGCACTTTGGTATCTTTATCAAAGACATGTATGCTTGATATAGTTTGCCTGTAGGAGACAGAAGCACAAGCATTGCCTTTATTCATAGTTTCAATATGACGTCCAAATTCAATATTTAGCCCTTAGATATTCATAGTATATAAGCTATGTGTATATACATATACACATATATATGTATATACACATACACAGATGTGTGTAGGTACATATGCATATGTGTATACATATGTTGGGGACCGAGTCAAAAACTTTTCAAAAATCAATAAGCCAATGAAGATATGGTGCTTTCAGGCAGGCTGTTCAATAATTGCTGAGTCTATCAAATCAATAAAAGTTGTTCCTTAGATTTCCAGGGACTTTTTGACATATGCTTTTTGTTCCTCACTCAGCATCTATTCATGTGCCAAGTCCTGCCATTTTCACCATCCCAACAATATTCATAATAATGGACCCTTCTCTTATCTGGCACTGCCATCACCTTGGTACAAGCTTTCTTTACCTCATGCCCGAGAGGCCCACAAGTCTCTCCCCATTCTGAGTTCCTAGGTCAAACCATTTCATTTCTCTATTCAATAGGCTCCAGTAGCTCCTTATTACCCCCAGGACAAAATATAAACTTTTCTGTTTAGCTTTTAATGTCCTTCATAATCTGCCTCCTCCCAGCTTTCTAGTCATCTTCGATTTTACACCCCTCCCAGCACCACCCATGAGTGTTATTTATCTAAGAGCCATTATTACTTGAAAGAGATTGTCTATTATGCATTCATTCAATTGGTTCTACTTTGCAGTTTCTGCTCCTTCATTTTTCATTGAGAATTTGATTTGATGGAATTTATTGATAGATATTTGACAGAAACTGATTTCTAATATTTTCTTCTAATACTTTTACTTCTCTTTTGTACCACCTTGGGGTTTCTAGTTGTTTCTCCATTATCTTTGAGGAATCCACAGTATTCTCTTCTGACTCAGTTAATATCACTCTATTTCCTTAAATAAGGTTTAAGACTTTGTCATGGTGCTTTGAATGCTGAGGTTTTACTTGTCTTTTTGTCATTTTTTCTTGGATTAACTTCTTGAGGCACAGGTTCTTAGTCAATCTTTTTCACTGATGTTTTATCCTCAATTATTTGCTTGAGGTTTTCCTCCTTCATCTTTGGTTTCACATTCTACAGACATATAAAATTTAAACCTCTTACTTTATTCTTAGCTTTCTCATTTTTCGGGAAAGGTGGTTTGTGGAGATAGGCTTATCAAAGTCCTTGTTCAGAATAAACTCTGGTGGGCTGAGTTTCCAAGTCTCTTTCCCTTGTGAATACCACTCTTGCCTTTTTGCTATTCTATATATTACTTGCAATTTCTGATCCCTTCTTTCACTTTCTCTTTCTCTTCTTTGTTTGGATTATTAGAATTTACTTTTTCTCTCTCTTGCGGGGCAAGGGCAGGTGTAGCATTGAGTCTGGATTATTGATGCAGGGGGCTAAGCAGGAAACCATACAATTAGATTCTGCATCATTAGCCTGTGTGGTCACTCATGCTCATTGCACCAAGACAACAGAATGGATTGGGGTGGGAGGTAGAAACAACAAATTGGGTGGAGCTAAGATGGTGGAGTAAAAGCAGGGACTTGCTTGAGGTCTCCCACAACAAATACCTGTAAAAATGACTCTCAACAAATTCTAGAGTAGCAGAACACACAAAATGACAGAGTGAATCAAATTTCCAGCAAAAGACAACCTGGTGGGTCAAAAGGAAAGGTCTATTGCACCAGGCTGGGAAAAGAGTGCAGTCCAGCACAAAATGCACCAGCCAAGACTAGGCCCCAGCAAACCTGAAACAGGCCTCAGGGGATTGAATCACTGACAGCTGTGGCAGTTTCCAGGCCTCTCAACCCACAAATGCCAAAGACAACTTAGAAGGTCAGTAGGAAAGGTCTGTCAGACCTGGTTGAGAGATGAGTGTGGCCCAGCCCAAGCCCTGGGCCAGTGGCTGCTTAAAGAGCTCCCAGCTCAGAGGCAGTGAAGAGATTGTGTAGCTGTTCAGAGGGGGATTTTAGGCACTTAGGGAGGATTCTCTTGCATTGCCTGTACTTGGATGTGGGTCCTAGTCCTAGGTGGTGGTCCTGGGATGAAGAGGAGTGCTAGAGTGGTGGAGATTGTAGTGGCATGGAAGAGGGAATCTTCCTCAGAGTTTCAAAGCAGAGAAGAGTGCTTTTGGTCACTCATAGACCAGAGCACAGGCCAGAAGAAGAATAGAATACCTCTCCTTTGATTATACCACCTTGGAAGAACTGAAAATTTACAGGTCCCTAGAAGTAAGTATATCTGGAAATAACTGCACAAAACCCCTGAAGCTCAGGGAAGTACACCCTCCACACTGGAAGCATTACTGTACCTTAAGAAAGAGCTAAAAACTCAAGTAACAGGCTGGGAAAATGAGCAAACAGGAGCAAAAAAAACCTTAGACCATAGAATCTTACTTTAGTGACAAAGAAGATCAAAACATACAACCAGAAGAAGACAACAAAGTCAAAGCTTCTACATCAAAAACCTCCAAGAAAAATAGGAATTGGTCTCAGGCCATGGAAGAGTTCAAAAAGGATTTTGAAAATCAGGTAAGACAGGTAGAGGTAAAATTGGGAAGAAAAATGGGAATAATGGAAGAAAATCATGAAAAACAATTCAATAGCTTGCTAAACAAGACCCTAAAATGCTCAAGAAAATAACACCTTAAAAATAGACTAACCCAAATGTCAAAAGAAGTCCAAAAAGCCAACCACAAGAGAAGGATGCCTTAAAAAGCATGATTAGCCAAATGGAAAAGGAGGTCCAAAAGTTGAATATGAAGAGACAATGTTTAAAAAGTAAAATTAAGGCTTGAGAGAGGAATGTACTGGGAGAAAGAAAAAGGGAGAGATAAAATGGGATAAATTATCTTACATCAAAGATGCAAGAAAAAGTTTTCTTTCAATGTAGGGTAAGAGGGGTGAGGTGAGAGGGAATGAATGAACCTTACTTTCATCTGAATTGACTTCAGTAAGGAATAACATAACTTAAAAATAAGAATGGAGCAAATGGAAGCTAATGGCTCTATGAGAACCAAAAAAATTATAAATCAGAAATAAAAGAACAAAATAAATGTGAAATATCTCATTGGAAAAATCACTAACCTGGAAAATAGATCCAGGAGAGATAATTTAAAACTTATTGAACTACCTGGAAGCCATGATCAAAAAAAGAGCCTAGACATCATTTTTTCAAGAAATTATCAAGGAAAACTGCCCTGATATTATAGAACCAGTGGGTAAAATAAAAATTGAAAAAATCCACCAATCACCTCCTGAAATAGATCCCAAAAGGAAAACTCCTAAGAATTTTGTAGCTAAATTCCAGAGTTTCCAGGTCAAGGTAAAAAATATTGCAAGCATCTAGAAAGAAACAATCCAGGCATTGTGGAAACACAATCAGAATAACACAAGATTTGGCAGCTTGTACCTTAAGAGAACAGAGGGCTTGGAATGTGATAATCCAGAGGGCAAAGAGGCTAGGATTAAAACCAAGAATCACCTATCCAGCAAAACTGAGTATAATCCTTTGGAGGGGAAAATGGATATTCAATGAAATAGAATACTTTCAAGCATTCTTGATGAAAAGACCAGAGGTGAGTAAAAAATTACTCTTTCAAATACAAGACTCAAGAAAAGCATGAAAAGATAAACAGGACAGAGAAATCATGAAGGATGTATTAAAGTTGAACTGCTTACATTCCTATATGGAAAGATGATATTTGTAACTCATGAAACTTTTCTCATTATTAGGGTATTTGGGGGGAATATATACATATACATACATATATGCATAAAAATGTGCATATATGTACGTATATGTGTGTAGATAGATATAGACACATACATAGACATAGATATAGACATATACATAGGTAGAGATAGAGATAGAGATAGATAGATATAGATATACATATAGATATAGTTATAGTTATAGATATAGACATAGATATATACAGGGTGTTCTTAAAGTCTGGACACATAGGCAAAAATGCATATTTTCAAGAAATGAATGAAATTTTTATTTAATTGGAATATTAACAAATAATGTCTTCAATAAGATTTCTATAATTTGTGATTCAAAAGTTGATGCACTCTGCAAGATTCATGTGAACTTGATGCAATAACTCCACTCCACATTGCTATCAATTGCCTATGTGTCCAGACCTTAGTAACACCCTATGTATATATATACATAGATAGATAGATACACACACACATATATACACACACATATATATACGTGCATACACAAACATATACATACTCATATATACATATGCATATATACATACACACATACACAGAGGTATATGTATGTGCGTATATGTATCTAATTGTACATGTATGCATGTGTGTATATATGTGTGTATACATATATACATATACACACATACATACATGTACACATACAGATACATACATATACAGATACAGAGAGAGAGAGAGAGAGAGGGGCAGAGCAAGCACAGGGTGAGTTGAATATGAAGAGATGATATTTCAAAAGTAAAATTAAGGCTTGAGAGATGAATGTACTGGGAGAAAGAGAAAGGGAGAGGTAGAACGGGATAAATTATCTTATATCAAAGATGCAAGAAAAAGTTTTTTTCAATGTAGGGGAGGAGGGGTGAGGTGAGAGGGAATGAATGAACCTTAGTTTCCTCTGAATCGACTTAAGGAGGGAATAACATACATACTTATGTATCACCAATATGATGTTCACAGTGATGATGGTGCTGGTGCAGTTCTGAATCAAAAAATCCAAAAAACTGGTGCCACTGTTTAGAATCTATTGGGATAGTAAAGAAACATTGGATGAATCAACAACTGCATACCAAGTGGCATCATATTTCTGGATCCTTTCTATTAAAGTAATCATATCTGGAACAGCAGCATACAAGGAGGGAGTCACCTTATTCAGTTGCCTATAATCCACTGTCATTCTCCATGTTCCATCTGACTTTTGCACTAGCCAGACAGGATTAGTCCGTTGAATGGTTATAGGGAATATCACTCCTGCCTTAACATATTCCTTTACAGTATTAGTAATTTCTTCTTGCTCACCTGGCATACAATACTGCTTTAAAGTAATTAATTCAGAAGTTTCATGTAAAGTGATTGGGCCCATTTTTATTTTTTCCACTAAAACTGTTCTTAATTCCTGCCTTCCTTACTATAAATTCGTATCTCCCCTCAGGTAAATTTAGATTCATACTTCTCAATATTCAGATAATGTATTGAGGAATTTATACAATTACCACAGTATATTCTTTCTTAAGTAATTGTCCAATTTTCATCATTAGTTTAACTTTCCTGGCTGACATTTCAGCCCCTCCAAGTCCTGTGATGGTAATGGGTGTTCCACGTTTAAATTATTATTTCTAGCCCTCCGCTCGGCCGCCGCCCGGGGGGCGGGAAGGGCTGGGCGCCGCGGCGGGTGAGCGGAACCCGGTGCCGTTCTGGGAGAGGCCCCTGCCGCGGGTTGGCCGCCCGGGAGCCCTAGCCGGGCCGGCCCGTGAGGAGGGGGAGGGCAGCCCGGCCCCGCGGAGGGGCGGGGAGGCCGGGGGCGGCGGCCCGGCAGGGAGGGAGGCCGCTGCGCACCCTGTTCCAGGCCGCGGCGGCGGCCCAGACTTCGCCCGAGCCCAGAGGCGGGAGAGGACCGCCGCCGCTGCCTCCTCCTCCTGCCCGCGGCGGCCGGAACCCAGGTTATCCTGCATACCACATGTCTGTAACTGTTCTGCCTGTGGGTAGCATTAGGATTTGTTCCTTGCTGCCTGAACGCTATCAAAATTGCTTTAGGAATTTTGGACTTATTTGATTCAAAAGAAAAAACGGTAACAAATGGACAATATGTCTATTACTAACACACCCACAAGTAATGATGCCTGTCTGAGCATTGTTCATAGTTTGATGTGCCATAGACAAGGTGGAGAAAGTGAAACGTTTGCAAAAAGAGCAATTGAAAGTTTGGTAAAGAAGTTGAAGGAGAAGAAGGATGAATTGGATTCTTTAATAACAGCTATAACTACAAATGGCGCCCATCCCAGCAAATGTGTCACAATACAGAGGACATTGGATGGCAGGCTTCAGGTGGCTGGTCGGAAAGGTTTCCCTCATGTTATATATGCTCGTCTCTGGAGGTGGCCTGATCTTCACAAAAATGAACTTAAACATGTGAAGTACTGTCAGTACGCTTTTGACCTAAAATGTGATAGTGTCTGTGTGAATCCATATCATTATGAAAGAGTTGTATCACCTGGCATTGACCTCTCAGGATTGACACTGCCAAGTTCTGCTCCATCAAGTATGTTGGTGAAGGACGAGTATGTTCATGACTTTGAGGGACAGCCATCATTGTCTACTGAAGGACATTCAATTCAAACCATACAGCATCCACCGAGTAACCGTGCATCTTCAGAGACATACACCAACCCAGCCATGTTAGCTCCATCTGAGTCTAACACTACCAGCACCACTAACTTTCCCAACATTCCTGTGGCTTCCACAAGTCAGCCTACCAGTATATTGACAGGCAGCCATAGTGAAGGCCTTTTGCAGATAGCTTCAGGACCTCAGCCAGGACAGCAGCAGAATGGATTTACTGCTCAGCCAGCTACTTACCATCATAACAGTTCTACCACCTGGACTGGAAGTAGAACTACAGCATATACGCCTAATATACCTCACCACCAAAATGGTCATCTTCAGCATCATCCGCCTATGCCACCCCATCCTGGACATTACTGGCCAGTTCACAATGAGATTGCATTCCAACCTCCCATTTCTAATCATCCTGCTCCTGAATATTGGTGTTCAATTGCTTACTTTGAAATGGATGTTCAGGTAGGAGAGACATTTAAAGTTCCTTCAAGCTGCCCGATTGTTACTGTCAATGGATATGTGGACCCATCTGGAGGAGACCGCTTTTGCTTGGGTCAGCTCTCCAACGTTCACAGAACTGAAGCCATTGAAAGAGCAAGGTTGCACATAGGCAAGGGTGTGCAGTTGGAATGTAAAGGTGAAGGTGATGTTTGGGTTAGGTGCCTCAGTGATCATGCAGTGTTTGTGCAGAGTTACCACTTAGACCGAGAAGCTGGGCGAGCACCAGGAGATGCTGTTCATAAGATTTATCCAAGTGCATATATAAAGGTATTTGATTTACGCCAGTGCCATCGTCAGATGCAACAGCAAGCTGCCACTGCACAAGCTGCAGCAGCTGCTCAGGCCGCAGCAGTAGCAGGAAATATCCCTGGACCAGGATCAGTAGGTGGAATAGCCCCTGCTATCAGTCTGTCAGCAGCTGCTGGGATTGGTGTGGATGATCTGAGCCGTTTATGCATACTCAGGATGAGTTTTGTAAAAGGCTGGGGCCCTGACTACCCGAGGCAAAGCATCAAAGAAACACCTTGCTGGATTGAGATTCATTTACACCGTGCCCTCCAACTCCTAGATGAAGTACTCCATACCATGCCTATTGCAGACCCACAGCCATTAGACTGAGGTCTCCGTGCTGTGGCCATGTGTCAGGATGGTGGACTGTAAAATACAATCCTGTTTATTACCTGAAGATATATTTTACTTTTGTTCTGCTTAATCTTTTCATAAAAGGTTGGAAAATGTGTTTGCTGCCTTGCTCCTAGCAGACAGAAACTGGATTTTAAAAATTTCCCACCGTTTAGAAACTTGTTCAGGTATGAGGCATGACTCAGAGCTTGAAATTAGGGGAAAACTATCCAGATGAAGTCCTCACTACCTATATATGAAGGAATCATTCCAGTGCTGGAAAATGTAACCTTTAGCACATACTCTAGAGCCTTTTGTGTGCAAAACCTATATACATAATCTATAGATGTTATTCTGCAGAATAAATTCAACATTGCTAATGTTTAAATGCAGAGAAAGTTCTCAAAGCTAATTCACCGCTATCTCATTCTGTATGTGAGTGGTTACTGTTAAGCATAATATCTTAATCGAAAATACTGTGCCATGTGGGTGAGTTAATATTATTAAGAACAACTTGACTCTGCATTTAAGGAGGTTTGGTCACAAAAATTTCAGTGTAACCTCTTCCCAAAATAATTTCTTTGAGACTTGAACAAGTGAAGACAAAGTTTTAATTCATATTGTAGCTTGCAACTTCAATTTTATATTTGCCAAGGCTAATATGTATGTAAATATTTGAAAATTCCTTATTGCTAGACAAAAACTTGTTTTAAATTACATTTTGCTCTTTGTCTGATAACTGTGATTAACAAGAGGTATTTCTCTGCCCTGTTGAAGAATAGTAGCTGTATTCTTCCTAAATTTTTGGGCATTGGGTCTGGTTACTAAAAAGCCTGGGATAAGAATTGCTTTCCTTCATTAATTCATAGGGAAAACTTTTGTATTTTTAAAACACTAAAAGGAGTATTATCACTCCACTTAAATGTCACACTGTTCTGCAAAGCTCATGATGCTTAAACTAAATAATGAATAGTATTTTGGAAACTGCTAAAATCTGTGTTAAACACTGTGCAGAATAATGGAAACATTACAATTGTTCATAATGGGTAGTTTAACTATTTTTGTACTTGATTTGATGTGTGATTTTTCGTATACAGTTTAAATCATGTATGTTATGACATTGTTTGAAATTCAGTTTTTGTATCTTGGGGCAAGACTGCAAACTTGTTTTTTATACCTTTTGGTTATTCTAAGCCCTATGCCATCAATGACCATATCAATTGGCAATGACTTTGTATAGAGAATTTAAGTAGAAAAAGTTGCAATTGTATTGACTGTACAACAGACACAATATGTATGCTTTTTATCTAGCTAGTAGTATAAATAAAACTCTGAAAATATCAGTATACAGAAAAAAAAATTATTATTTCTATGAGAAACAACTAAGGGGGTATCCTGATAAACCTCAGCATTTCTGGTCATAATTGCTATCTTCATTACGTCCTCCTTTATCTTTCCTATATAGTCTATAAGTGAATACCAGGGTCTATCTCCACTAGGCCACAAAGAGTCAGTGTCATATTGTCTGTTGCATCTATCTGCAGCTAAAGCTAACAGATTGGTTGTATTGTTACCTCCTAGCATATGGTGATCCCTAAAAACTTAATGTACAAAAGGATTCTGACCTATGAATTTCAGGCAATCTACGTTATCTATTGATATTCCTCTAGCCCCTCATCACTAATTCTCACCATCCAAGATATTAACAATTCTCCCATCCTTTGGGTGAACCTACTCAAAATATCTGTGACCTCTTGCTCAGTAAAATCCTCAATTATCTCCCTATACACTGTATTCCTCCCTGGTTCTCCTGCTTTCTTCTTAGTATTGGGCAAATGCCTGCCTGAGAAGCCTCCTCTTCTAATTTTGTTTCATTTTCCTCCCACTTGTTCTCCTGGCAGTTGTTGTGGCAACTAGGGTCAGCCTGTGTTAGGGCTGCGTGCACATTCACATTAACATGCACATGTTAGCTTTTTGCTTCTTTCTAGCTAAAAAATGAATAGCAGCTTGCTCTTCTAAAGGAGAGCCTGAAAACTGTAGCACGGAAAGATTCTTATGCAAACCAGCCAACTCCCAAACAGCAACTTGTTCTCCTGCCACCTGAGACCCTCTAGCTTGCTCTTCTAAAGAAGAGCCTGAACACTGTGGCACAGAAAGATTCACATGCAAACCAGTCAACTTCCTTTCCATCCGAGCTTCTCCTTCAGCAATTAGTTTCTGTTTTTACACATAAGATAACAACTTGTTATCAAAGCCCAGCCTCTCCTACACACCCCTGACAATTCTTTCCCTGGTTTTATTGGTATTCCTTGCAAACATCTTTCTAAATCTCTAGATTCTCCCTTCCGTAGCCTCGGTTCCCAGTTTTCACAGAGTCTGGTACTTTTATCCAATTCTCTTGCTAGGAAGTAATAAGGTAAATCTTCCCATTCTGAGATATCCATTTCCTCCTCTAAAGCCCTCCTGCCTCCAAATAGAGAGCTGATATTTTGCGATCCTGTTTGTGATGCCAAATGTATCGCCAATACAATATTCACAGTGCTGACAGCAGCTATGTATATACTGGCATAGTTCTGAATCACAAAATATAACACACTCTATAAGGAAGACAGAACCAAAACATTTATTCCAACACCGAGAGTCAAATCCATCACAGCAACAAAGAAATCCACAAACAATAACAACGAAGGGGGCACCACCATTCCCAAGTCCTCCCCCTGCTAGGGCCTTCCAATAAATAAACACTCATAGCCAGCTGCCTGCTTACCTGCTTCCTCTCTCTCCCTCAGCTGTAACTGCTCTGACCAATTTCCTCTTAGCTGTGTTGCACCCTTCCTGCCCAACCCTTTCCTGTTCCGTCTATTCAGCAAACTTCTCCCACAGCAGACTCATGTGACTCAGGCTTCCATGTGACTTAAGCAAGTCACATGGGCCTATTAATGGATGGCAAAGATCTTCCCAATAAACAATAACACATTAATAATACAGGTATGGAAATCTATCTTACCCCACAGGAAAATAGGGAGGATGGAATAACGGGGCTGATAGAAAGGAGTGCAGATTAGGGGAGGGAGTAATCAGAAGCAAGCACTTTTGAGGAGGGACGGTGTCAAAGGAGAGAATAGAATAAATAGTTGGTGGCTAAGATGGAGGGAAATACAATTAGTCTTTCACCACATGACCATTACGGAAGTGTTTTGCAAGTTTTGTGTGTATAACCTATATCAAATTGCTTGTCTTCTCAATGAGGTTGTGTGAGGAGGGAGGAATGGAGAGAATTTGGAATGCAAAGTTTTGTAAAGGAATGTTAAAAGTGGTTTTTACATGCAACTGGGAAATAAGATATACAGGCAATGAGACATAGAAATATATCTTGCCCTACAGGAAAATAGAAAGGAAGGGTATAAGAGAAGGGGGTGATAGAAAGAAGGGCAGACTGGGGTAAGGGGTAATCAGAATATGTGCTGTCTTGGGGTGGGGAGAGGGGAGAGATGAGGAGAAATTTTGGAACTCAAAATCTTGTGGAAGTGAATGTTCAAAACAAACAAAAATAATAAAAAGAAAAAAATAGAATGACTATATGGGTGGTTTTTAGTGGGTGGATTGTGGGGTCCCAATTGTTGAAAAGCCAAAAATACAGTAATAAGTGAAAAGTCATAAAAACTTAATGTCTGTGAAAGGTGGAAGCCCAGATACAGTGACCTGTTAAAAATCATAACTTAGATACCAAATTAAAACTTAGACACTGAGTCATACTTAAGATATTCTGACCTATGAAAGCCATAACAGGAATATCGTGACCCACATGTGACCAGTACATGATCAATACACAAACTTATGTTTTGGCAGAACCTTGGTTTATGTTAAGCTCAAGCTCTTTGCTAAGCAGAAAACCAAAAATATCCACCAATCAGTAGTGATGCACTCTTGAGCTCCTCCTTCCTTTCTCTGTTTTCTATAATTTCTATAGGGATTTGGGGTTCTTTGCTAGGGATCCACATAACTGTCTGGCCACTGCCCCAGATCAAAGATTGTCCCTGTTTTGTAAGCATTCATGATGATTGATTTAATTATTACCCATAATCACTCTGGAGATCTTTGGCCTCTTCCCTTGCTATCAAAAAGAACACTACATGTTTATGGGGGAGGTACAAGGTTCTGCAGCCAGAAGAATTCCAGCCCTTATAAGAAGGAATGTCTAATTTAATAAAATCACATAATTCTTTGAACATCTATACAATTTGAAATGAATTTTTGAGAATTACCTTGAAACTTCTGGTCCAACCTCACAGAGCAACTTGGTTATACCTTCTTTATGAAGTGGATTCTGATTCGCTCAACGCATATCAACATGACAAGGATTTATGCCTTTTTTGTGTGAAAACTTTGTCTACAAACACAGAATCTAGTATCACAAATTGCAACCCATCCATAATTTAATCGATAACTTAAGGAACTTTCTGATACATAGACCAAATTATATTTGCACGGTCACACCTATTAAGAATTTGAACATGGGTCCTTCTGGATTAAATACTGGCACTTTATTCAATAGTCACATTACCTCTCCTTATAAACTTAGGTTGTAGTATTCTACTACTTTTATTATGATCTATTCTAACATATTTTATATTACATTAATCAACATAAGTTGTATTATAATGATACTAAAGCTTTTTATGTGTTTTATACACTTAGTACATTTTTAAGGTTCATGATGTAATTATTATTCATCCTTGCATTCCCCAAATGTATCATGATGCTTTACACATAGTAGATGCTTAATGGATACACATAGAAATGAATTGAATAAAAAATGCCAGTATTGAGTCCAATCTTTTAATTCCCATGTGAATTTGTTTTGTCTGCTGTTCTGGATGTTTGATGCTAGTGTTTTTACACCATCCAGAAAGGTAGCACACACTACCAATATTGTTTAAGAGAAGATAACAAAAAAAGCAGTTTATGGAGCAAGTAATATTATTTCAGAAATATATTGGTTTAGTCATCATAATTAAATTTTTATTATTTAGTGTTTTTTTATTATTTTTATTATTTAGTGTTTCATCAGTGTTACATGTATTTGTAATTTATAAGCCAGATTCCAAATATTTTAAGGTTTCTATCACTAGTATATTAATATTTGGTATGGGAAAACATTAATACAGAGCTTAGGATTTGGAGAATGAATTTTTTCATATAAGGTTCACTCATTTTTAAATGCAGAGTAGTCTAAAAACAGCATTGGTAAAATAATAACAATATAGAATGCATGAGGAAGCATCTGAAAAAGAGATGCTTAGGTACTTCAAAATTATGACACTAAGCACAAAAACATTAAGGTTAGCTCCCCAAATAGGAAATGATATGGCATAATCCTCAGTTGTTATTTTTTCTTTTTCTATTTTTTTTAACCAGAAAATGATTTTGATGTTTTATTTATCAGTAACACCAGGAAAAATAATGAGAAAGCCCAAGGATGGCATTTTCCATTCATATCTAATGTGGGTATCTTTGTATGCAGAAATGATTCAGAGATAAGAAGTGGAAGGTCCAGTTGGGGTGGGGAGCCTATGGCCTGAAGGTCACATATCATCCTCTAGGTCCTCAAGTGTGGCCTTTTGACTGAATCCAAACTTCGCAGAACAAATTCTCTTAAGACAAAAGGATTTGTTCTATAAAATTAGTACTCTGTCAAAATGCTGCACCTAAGGACCTAGAAGGCCACAATTAGCTTTGATGCCACAGGTTCCCCATCCCTGGTTTAGTTTAAGTTGATTATTTGATTAAATATACTTTAAATCCTACTCCCCAAAAAAGCAGAACTGTAACAACAGGGCTTTGGACAATATGGCTTCACTGTTCACACTTGAAACAAATGAGTCAAATAAGAGACCAGCAAAATGGCAGAACAGCTGTTTTCTACAACCCTCAGTAAAACCGAATTCCTTAAATAAATGGAAATTTATTTGAGAAGCAGAATAGCTAAAGCTGAATTCACAAGTCAATAATTTAGAAATGCTGTACAGGATACAAAGGTAATGGAACATCATCAGGGAAATTAAATACTTAGAACTCCTATTTGTTGTTTCTTTCTTTTTAAAACAAAAGCAACTATATTTATTTTTAGTTTTCACCAGCCACTTCCACGACATTTTCAATTCCAAATTTTCTCCTCATCTCTCTCCTCCCCATGCCCCAAGACAGCATGCATTCTGACTAACCCTTCCCCCAAAGAGAACTTTCTTCTAGAACTGCCCCCACTCTTTTATCCCCTTCCCCTTCTATTTTTCTGTAGGTCATGATAGATTTCTATACTCCATTGCCTACATACCTTATTTACCAATTGCATGTAAAAGCAATTTTTAACACTCCTTTATAAAACTTTTGAGTTCCAAATTCTCTCCCATCCTTCCTCCTCACACACCCTTGTTGAGAAGATAAGCAGTCTGATATAGGTTATACATGTGTAATCATGCAAAGCACTTCCATAACATTCATATTGTGAAAATCTAACTATATTTCCCTCCATCATAGCACACCAACTGTTTATTCTATTCTCTCCTTTGATACTGTCCCTCCTCAAAAGCTCTTGCTTCTGATTACCCCCTCCCCTAACCTACTCTCTCTTCTATCATACCTCGCCCCCACACCTTATCCCCTTCCTCGCTACTTTCCTGTAGGGTAAGATAGATTTCCATACCCAATTGAGAGTGTATGCTAGTCCTTGCTTAAGCCAATTCTAATGAGAGTAAGGTTCTCTCATTCCCTCTCACCTCCCCTTTTCCTTTCCATTGTAGGAGCTTTTTCTTGCCTCCTTTAATGTGAAATAGTTTACCCCATTCTGCCTCTCCCTTCCTCCTTATCCCAGTACATTCCTCTCTAATTCCTCAATTTTTTTTGAGATATCATCTCTTCATATTTGAATCACCCTGTACCCTCTATCTATCTAACTGTATCTATTTATGTTTATATACACATATAAAATATATGTGTGCATGCATGTATGTATGTGTGTGTATGTATGTATGCAAGTATGTATGTATGTAATCCCTCCAATTACCCTAATACTGAGGAAGGTTTCATGAGTTACAAATACCATCTTTCCTTGTAGAAATGTAAAAAAGTTAAACTTTAATAAGTCCCTTCTGATTTCTCTTTCCTGCTTACCTTTTCATGCCTTTCTTGGTTCTTGTATTTGAAAGTCAAATTTTCTATTCAGCCCTGATCTTTTCATCAAGAATGCTTAAAAGTCCTCTATTTCATTGAATATCCATTTTTCCCGCCAAAGGATTACACTCAGTTTTGCTGGATAATCGTTCTTGGTTTTAATCCTAGCTCTTTTAACCTCTGGAATATCATATTCCAAGCCCTCTGTTCCCTTAAGGTAGAAGCTGCTAAATCTTACGGTATCCTGATTGTATTTCCACACTGCTCTAATTGTTTCTTTCTGGCTAGTATGTTTGCCTTGACCAGGAAACTCTGAAATTTAGCTACAATATTCCTAGGAATTTTCCTTTTGGGACCTCTTTCAGGAGGTGATTGGTGGATTCTTCCAATTTCTATTCTACTCTCTGATTCTAGAATATCAGGGCAGTTTTCCTTGATAATATTTTGAAAGATAATATTTAGGTCTTTTTTTTAGCATGGCTTTCAGGTAGTCCAATACATTTTAAATTCTCTCTCCTGGATCTATTTTCCAAGTCAGTAGTTTTTCTAATGAGACATTTCACATTTGTCTTCTATTTTTTCATTCTTTTAGTTTTGTTTTATAATATTTTGATTTCTCATAGAGTCATTAGCTTCCATTTGTCCCATTATAATTTTTAAGGAATTTTCTTCAGTGAGCTTTTGGACCTCCTTTTCCATTTGACTAATTATGCTTTTTAAGGCATTCTCCTCATTGTCTTTTTGAACCTCTTTTGCCATTTGGGTTAGTCTATTTTTCAAGGTATTATTTTCTTCAGTATTTCTGGGGTCTCCTTTAGCAAGCTGTTGATTCATTTTTCATGATTTTCTTGCATCATTCTCCTTTCTCTTCCCAATTTTTCCTCTACTTCTCTTACTTGATTTTGAAAATCCTTTTTGAGCTCGTTCATTGCATGAAACCAATTCATATTTTTTCTTGGAGACTTTGGATGCAGGAGTTTTGATTTTGTTCTCTTTTTCTGCTTGTATGTTTTGATCTTCTTTGTCACTAAATTAAGATTCTATATTCTGAGTTTTTCCTGCTGTTTTCTCATTTTTTTCCAGCCGATTACTTGGATTTTTAGCTCTTTGTTAAGGTAAGGCTCTGCTTCAAGTGTGGAAGGTGTATTGCCCCAAGCTTCAGGGGTTTTGTGCAGCTATTTTCTTTTTTTTTCTTTTTTAAGGTTTTATCTTATTTAATATTTAGTTTTCAACATTTATTTCCACAAGATTTTGAGTTACAAATTTTCTCCCCATTTCTACCCTACCACCATTCCAAAATGGCATATATTCTGATTGCCTCCTTCCCCAGTCAGCCCTCTCCTCTTTCACCCCACTCCCCCCCATCCCTTTTCCCCTTACTTTCTTGTAGGGCAGGATAGATTTCTATGCATCATTCTCTATATATCTTGTTTTCCAGCTGTGTAGCTATTTTTAGAGACACTTCTAGGGACTTGTAAATGTTCAGCTCTTCCAAGGTGATATGATCAAAGTAGAGGTGTTTACTCATCCCCTGCCCTGTACTCTGGTCTGACTGATCACAAGTACTCTTTTCTCCCTTGGAACTGTGAGGAAGATTCCATTTCCAATGCTGCCAAAACCTCTGTCATGCCAGCACTCCTCCACATCCCTAAATCACCATGAGGACTGGGACCCAGATGCAGCAAGAAAATCCTGCCTCAGTGCCAGAAAAAAGATCCCTGAAATCACATTCTGATTAGCTGCTTGATCCCCCCAATGTCTGTGGGCCAACAGCTCTGGAAGCAGCTTCCACCACTGCCGCCTCTGCTGCTCCCTTCCAGGGGCTGGGGCTGGAACTCACTCGTCTCTCACCAAGGTCTGACAGAGTTTCCTACTGACCTTCTAATTTGTCTTTAGTATTTGTGGTTGAGAAGTCTGGTAACTGCCACAACTGCCAGTGAGTCAGTCCCCTGAGGCCTGCTCCAGTCCCATCTCTGCTAGTGTGGCCCACGCCAGACTGTGCTCTTCTCTCAGACTGGTGCAACAGACATTTACTGTCGACCTTCCAGTGTGTCATGGTCCAGAAATTTGTTTCACTCTGCCTTTTTTTACAGGTATTTGGAGAGGTTTGGGGGAGAGCTCAAGTAAGTCACTGCTTTCACTCTGCCCTCTTGGCTCCACCCCCTGTAAATTAGAGGCTTTTACCCTGGGGTTCACATAGATTTTAAAGAACCTGTGAAGAATTCACTAAATTCTAACTGGGATTTTGCATTTCCTTTAATTATTTGGAAACATTTTTCTGAGGAGTTCATAGATTTCACCTGATTGTCCAAGAGATCCAGGACACAAAAAAGTTTACTAAGCCCTATACTTGACAGATATTATTACTGTTTTAGTCAAACCAAAGTAATTAAATGAACGTAAGGGTTTGACGCTAGGGAATATAAAGACCAAGTTAGGAAACAAACCTTTTCCTCAAGTACTTTATGTTCTATTGGTAATAAAACAAAAACAGATGAGGTGGGTGGGTTGAATATGTGACAATTATCAAGGAGGAAAAGACCCGCTACATTTTAGGTGCTCTACTCAAATCCCTCATTCTCTAGCCCCTTGCTAAAAGTATGCCAGAATCTTGTGATGGGGAAGTTGTCCCAAAGGGGAATAATGAGTGAGCCAGGAAAAGCTACTGACTTTTTGGGATATAAGGAGTGAGGAGACACAACTTAGGTGGCACAGTAGATAGAGTGTCAGGCCAGGAGTAAGGAAGACTTAAATTCAAATTTGTCTCAGAAGAAGAAAATACCAATTGAAGGATAGAGACAAGGTGACTAGGGTGAGAAGAAAGGTAACATTTAGTAGGTGACACTAGAAGTGAGCCTTGAAGACCAGTTTCCTTCTGTCCTACAAAAACTCTAATCATAACTGCCATTGTGTCCTCTATTATGTATTTCTCCCTTTCTAAACAAGCTTTCTTTCCTCCTTTTCACATCTTTCAAGTTCCCAAATTCTTTTCTCCTCAATATTATTTCGTGCTCCTCAGAGGCAGAAACCACAGATATTTTTTTTGTTGAGAATGTTGAATTTGGAGTCTGAATACCTGTGTTCTACTCCTAGGTCTACTATTTACTGACTACTAGACCTTGGTAACTCACTTTCTTTCTATGAGCCTCATTCTCGTCTTAAAGACTTGAGGTTTTGGAGCAAGTGATTTCTCTGCTTCCTTCTAGCCCTAACATTGTACGATTCTTTCAGCACACAAAAGAACATGAGCTTCTTGAGGTTTGGGGCCACATTTTAATTTTTGTTATTCCAATAACTAGAACAATACCTTCCTTACACAAGTTAGGTGTTTAAGAAATACTTGTTGTGTTTATTACTAAAGTCTATTATTCTGGATACTTTTCTACCTTCTAGATGACTAGGTATAGGGCCTTTACAGTAAGATCTAATAATTTGTCTTGAAAATGGAAATTATTTTAACTGTAAGCTCCTAGTTGTCAGTATTTTAATATATTTAATTATTAATGTATTTATATATGTGGTTTCAGGTTTGGAATGAATAAGTAAAATTCTTAGATTATTGCTTAGCAGTAAGATATTAATTATATTAAATAATTTTATAAAAAAAAATTGTCTATCACTTGGTATATGAGTGCAATGGAATGATGAGCAGGTAGATTTCATAAAAACCTGGAAAGATGTATGCAAACTGATGGCAAGTGAAGTGAAAAGAACCAGGAGAACATTGTACACAATTAACAGTAACATTGTATAATGATCAACTATGTAAAACTTAGCTCTTTTTTTCCAAGGGGTAAGACAAAGTTTATTAAGGATTAACTATAATGTGTTGTCTTAAGAAATCCCACCCTTTGTGATGCCTGTTTTCACAAGCAGGCCAGATTCAATTTACTGAGCTAGATTGAATCTGAGTGCCTTCATGGACGCAAGATGAGACTTATATACACAAAGATTGTGGGAGAGATTGAGTGGTGGTCTGCGGTGCGGTGACTAGAGGAGGGGTTTAGGGAAGGTCTTGAGGAGGAGTCTAAGGAGGAGCTTGATGGGGCCAGGATGAGGTCAGACTCCAGGAACCAAGAGAATGGGATTAAGGGTGGGAAGTAGCTGAAGGCATGAATATTGTTAGTATCAAGGGTGGGAAGTAGCTGGACAATAAAGGGCAAGGCTAGGTAGAGATTTGGGCCTAATGATAGTGTAAGGTTATAGCCTCAGGCCAAGGCCAGATCAAGTGGGAAAATTCAGGGAGAGTTCAAGCGGGCTCCCAGAGACTGTGCCCTCATCATTCTCCCCTCAAACAAATGGGACCCAAATTCTTTTGGGGTGAGGGATGAAGGTCTCAGCTTCTGAAACTTCTTTCTGCTGGCAAGAGCCTCAATGGGTCTAGTTCAAGAGGTATATAGTCTGAGCAGTCATCTGGAAGTTGATGGCTTGGAGTCTGGAGGAAACAAACCTGGCAAGAAGGTTAAGCAAACAAGCACCAAACAGACAGTACAGGAGTGTAGAGAAGGACAATTTCCCTGGAGGGAATTAAAGATGACTGTTTTTTACCTAGCTACCCTAATCACTTGTTCTGTGTACCACACTGCTGCAGGGTTCAGGAGGATGTGGCACACCTGAAGAATTAGTTCAGGGGTATCTAAGAGCAAGGCTTGATATTTGGTTAGCCTGTGGCTGATGGCCATCTGCTTCTAGGATGCTCTGAACTCGATGGGGAGTCAGAGCTTCTAAGGGCTGGTCAAGTAGAGGTTTAGAAGCTTCCTCAATTAGAATGCCTGTAGCAGCCATGAAATCTAATTGTTTTGAAAAAAGACAGGCAACTGGCTTGGGGTCAGGTCCTAAGGACTGGGTAAGGATTCCCAAAGCCTGTCCTCTCCTTTCATCAACATACCGAGTGCAAGGTTTTTCTAGATTAGGTAAAGCTAATGCTGGAGTGGTGGTCAGTTTAGTTTTCAAAGTCCCAAAAGCTTTAGCCTGGTCTGAGCCCCACTCTAGAGGGAGTGAGTCAGGGATTTGAGTGACAATTAATGGTTGCAGTCCCTCCCAAGCCTTGGGCTTAATTGGATATTGAAAGTGATGGAGGGGAACTATGGCTGGGGTGGCAGAATTAGCTTGCCCGGGAATTCCCTGATCCCAAATGATTGGCTCAACCCTCTCCCACACCTCTGGGGGAACATGGGGAGGTCTGGTAAACAGAGGGAAAAGGGAGTTATGAGGTTTAACTAGAGAAAATTAGCTTCCTAATTTCACCATCAGGTCCCTTCCCAACAAGGGGACAGGGCCAGAGAAGGAGTGTTGAAACAACAGATCCTTGATGCCCATGACCCAATGGGTCAAGGGGCTTGTAGGGCTAGTTAAAGCAAGAGAATATAGCTGCGATAAAGTGAGTAACCTTACCTTCTGCCTCGATTTTGCCCAGGGCTTGGCGAGAGAGGTGGAGAAAGTGGGAGCACTGCCAAGCCCCAGGCTTTCCCCTCCTTCTGAGTCTTGAGAAGACTGGAGGACAGGGTACTGGGAGGAGGCTCTACCACTTTTCCAACCTCAGGGACAATCCTTCCTCCAATGTCCCTCCTGGTTACATGCCGTGCATGGTCCTGAAGGCGTGGATCCTGCGGACTTCCTCCAGGGGAGCACCCTAGAGGGGCACTCCTTGGACCAGTGACCCTCCTTGTGGCAACGAAAGCAGATTTCCCCACTGCTCAAGTTGCAGGGCTTCCTCCAAGTGGGCGCCCTGGAGTGGCACTCCTTGGGTCTTTTCCTGGCCATGGCAGCAGCCACAAACTGAGCATGTTCTCTGTCTCTGGCGCTTTCCCTGTGTTTTCTTTCCTCTGCGCAACCACGTCTCTATTGTTGAAAACTCCAAAGGCTGTCCACAGTAATTGGGCCTCAGGTGTTTGGGGTCCCATTGTCAATTTCTGCAGTTTCCTCCTAATATCTGGGGCAGACTGATTAATGAAATGCATTTTAAGTATTGCCGCCCCTTCAATAGAATCAGGATCCAAATTAGTATACTTCTTAATAGCTTCTACTAGCTGGCCTTGGAAAAGAACAGGGTTTTCCTTTTCTCCCTGAGTAGTCTCCCTAATTTTTTGAAAATTTATTTGCTTTTGAAATGCAGTTCTTAGGCTTTCTAACAGGCAAATTATCACATGGTCTCTGTTTCCCCTATCTTCACTCTTTTGGTAATCCCATCCTGGGTTACTAGAGGGAACAGCATCTGTACCTGGGGCATCTTTCATGGGGTTTTCGCTAGCCAAACGATACCCAAATTTTTGGGTGTGTTCCCAGATTCTCCTCTTCTCCTCAGTGGTACAACAGGTAGAGAAAAGGATATGCAAATCACACCAAAAAAGTTCAAATTGTAGGGACAGATACCTAAAACCCTCAGTAAACTTAGTGGGATCTTCTGAGTATCTCCCCAGTTTTTCTTTAATTTGAATGAGATCCTAAATGGAGAATGGAACATGCACTCTCCTTGTTCTGGCAGGAACTTCCCTCAGGGTAAAAAGCCTTGAAGGAGCTGTGGGACCTGGAGCTTGGGGAGGGATACAGGAAGTCCAACTTTTGGTGAGGGAGGGGCTGGGGAGTGCTGGCTGACCTAGATTAGATTGCAAGGCCAGGGCATCTGGCTGGCAAGGGAGAAGCTCAACTGGTACCTGAGGAGGGGTAGGTGTCAGAGAGGGAGATACCAAAGAGACCTGAGAGGTAGCCACCTCAGAAAGAGGGGCTGGGGAGGAGGTACTGCCTTGGGAGCAAGGTCTGAGGCTGGAACCTGAGTAGGAGTTACCTCGGGGGTAGGGATCATGGTGGTAGATACTGCAGGGCCTGAAATAGGGATGGGCCATGAGGCCAGAACCTGAGTAGGGGTCCCTTCAGGGGAAGTGGCCACAGAGGGAGGCACCTCAACCAGACCCTTGGCTGGGACCTGAGTAGAGGTCACCAAGTGGGGAGGGGCCATGGTAGGAGATTCAGGGTAGGAGACTTATACTGTGAAGGAGGCAGGAAAAGAGAAGGGTTGCACTACAGGAAACCAAGAGAAAGAGGGAATGGCCACGGAAGGGCGAGCACAGGAAACAAGGGTGCTCCAGGGAGGTTGGGGAGCAGGAGGAGGGGCTGGGGCTGAAGCATTGGGGACCATAAGGAGGGAGTTATCCAAAATGTCCTGTTGACCCCCATTTCCCCTTTTGGGGGGGCGTTATAGCTGTGAGCTATCTTTTTGTACAATCTTTTCTGAGAATGGGATTCTGAGAAAGCTCAATGAAGGCCATTATGTAGGAACTTTCTCTCCATTTTCCTTCTCTGCGACAGTATAACTCTAGCTACAAAAGAGCATTATATTGTAAAGTCCCCCCAAACGGCCACGATTCGTGGCCTTCTAGGTGATACTGAGGCTAAACAGTATTGCAAAAATACACGTTTTTTCTTTTTAAGTTGTTTAGAGAAACTATTTTTTTTTCCAATTTTGTGAAAGATAACCCAAAGTTGAATTTATGGGGACTGAAGAGGATTGACCCGTTATGGTGTTGGGGGGCTGGAAGTTCCTTCCTCCACAAGGAGGATGTGGGAGTAATCCTCAAAAAGGAACAAAATAAGAGAGAAAAAATAAACACACAAAGGTACCTGAGGTTTTCTCATTCCTTACCTCTGAAAGAATTGAGAAAATTGGGGGTGCACTTCTGGATAGGGCATCTGTCTTTGTCCTCTGTGCTTCAGAAGGTGTGGCCAGGTTCATGGCCTCGAACATAAACCACTGGACTGAGAACCAGAGAGCGTCGTCGGGCTGAGTCCTAGGAAGCGAGTAGCTGTCTGACCAACTGGCAACCTGGGAAGTCAGGCCCGAAAAGCACTTCCAAAATAGCTGGACAGCGAGAAGGGGATTGGGAGAGGGAGAGGCTTACCTTCCAGCCTTGGCTGGACAAGAACTTGAGATGAGCAGTATTCCCGATCTCAGGGAACCAAAAAATGAATAGATTTAAAAGAAAAATGATGATGGTAGGGAACTGTAGGTTTCTAGGGGTGTTCAAGACCCCAAAATACCAACACACTGGGTCCTCTCGAACGAATTCAACTCAAGCCTTCTCAGCCAAGGGAAAAGACAAAGTTTATTAAGGATTCACCATAATGGGTTGTCTTAAGAAATCCCACCCTTTGTGATGCCTATTTTCACAAGCAGGCCAGATTCTATCTACTGAGCTAGATTGAATCTGAGACCAACTTAGCTCTCATTAGGGATACAATGATTGCAGAAAATTCCAAAGTACACATAGTGGAAAATACTATTCACATCCAGAGAAAGAACTGATGTAGTCTGAATACAGATCAAAGTATATAATTTTCATTTTTTAAATTTTTTTTGTGTTTTTCTTTTGTTCTGTTTCCTATCTCACAACATGACTAAGATGAAAATATATTTTGCATTATTGCACATATATAAGCTATATAACACTGCTTGCTGTTTTATGGAGTGGGTGGGGAGAGGAAGGAGGGAGAACATTTGTTATTCAAAGTTTTTAAAAAATGAATGTCAGATGGCAGAGTGAAAGCAGAGACTCACCTAAGCTCTCACACAAGCACCTTCAAATACCTCTAAAAAGTGAATCTGAACTAAATATAGTGGCAGAATCCACAAAGAGACAGAGTGTGGTGGGTTTCCAGCCCAAGACAACCTGGAAGGTTGACAGGAAGGCTCTGTTGCACCAGGCTTGTAGAGGAGTTCAGTCTAGCATGCAGGCTCCACCAGTACAGACTTGACCATAGCAAAGCTGGAGCGTACCATAGCAGACTGAATCACTGGCAGCAGTGGTGATTCCCAGACCTCTCAGTGCAGAAGGGGTGTCTGCTAGATCTAGGTAAGAGATAAGCATAGTACCATACAGGGCCTGTGGCAGTGGAAGTAGCAGCAGCTACTCCTGGGGCTATCAGCCCAGACTGAATGTTTGAAAGTCACCTACTTAAACTTCCAGGAGGTAAGATGGCAGAGTAAGAAGTTAGTGTCTCTTATCCTCCCTTGTTGACCTGGAAAAACAGAGAATATTGCCCAGGTACAAATCCTGGAATAGTGGAGCCAGCAGAAAGACTTATATGGCAGTCTTTTAGCTCAAAAGTCTAAGGGGATTAATGTGAAAAATCCTTCTTGCTGTGGCTGAAAGGGACTGGTACAAGACAGGAGGTGTCCCAGCAAGTCAGCATCAAGCACCACCTCAGTGGACCAGTGGGAGATTCTGAACCCCAGGGTGGAGGATCAGGCATACCACCTCCAAATCATCACTGGGTAAACTACCAGACTACTACAACATCCAAATGCCAGGACCTGCGGCCCCTGCACAGAAAACCAGTAACCAGGCTCCTAGGCCCCGGCACAAATTTCTTGGACAGTGTCCCTTGGGCCCCAGAAGCAGAGATGAAATTTAAAAGCCAGAAAAAAGCAAACATGAGCAAAAAATTTTTGAAGAAATCAATGACGATAGAGAAATATCTTGGTGACAGGAAAGATTAAAACACAATTCCAGGAGAGGGCAACATGGTCAATACACCCACATGTGAAACCTCAAAGGGAAATATGAACTGGGCTCAAGCTCAAAAAGCCATCTTGGAAGAGCTCAAGAATGAATTTAAAAGCCAAATAAGAAAGTTACAAGAAAAATTTTAAATTACAATTGACAAAATGGGAAAAAAGTATACTGAAGAAAACAACTTCTTAAAAAGTAGAATTGACCAAATGTAAAAGGAGGTGAAAAAAGCTAACTGAAGAAAACAATTCTTTAAAAAAATAGAATAAGGCAAGTGGAAGCTAATGACTCTATGAGACATCTAGAATTATTCAAACAAAATTGAAAGAATGGAAAAAAAAACAGAAGAAAACATGAAATACTTAATTGGCAAAACAACTGACTTGGAAAATAGATCCAGGAGAGATAATTTAAGAATTATTGGTCTACCTGAGAACCATAATGAAAAAAAAGAGCCTGGAAAGAATCTTTACAAAAATCATCAAGAAAAACTACCTCGAGGTCCTAGAACCAAAAGAGAAAATAGTCATCAAAAGAATCCACTGATCACCTTATGAAAGAGATCTGAAATTGAAAGTGCCAAGGAATATTGCAGCCAAATTCCAGAATTATCACATCAAGGAGAAAATACTGCAAACAGCTAGAAAGAAACGATTCCAATATCAAGAACCCACAGTCAGGATTACACAGGACTTTGCAGCTTCTACATTAAAAGACTGGGGGCTTGTAATATGATAATCCATAAGGCAAAGGAGTTTGGATTACAGCCAAGGATCAACCACCCAGAAAAATTGAGCATAGTTTTTTCATGAGAGGAAATGGATATTCAATGAAGTAGAGGACTTTCAGACTTTCCTGATGAAAAGAACAGAGCTCAATGGAAAATTTGATCTTCAAATACAAGACTCAAGAGAGGCATAAAGAGGTAAACAGGAAAGGGGGAAAACACGTTATGCAGTAAGGACAAATTGTTTACATCCCTACATAGGAAGATCCAATTCTTGAGAACTGTATCTTTATTACAGCATTGTTACAGCAATCAGACTTTTCTGCGTTGTTCCCTTTTGGGATACAAAGGCTATCAAGTCTCCCCTTTGTTTGAATGGGTGGGAAACCTTTTGCTGTCTTCGTTTTGGTGTATTTCTCAGCTATTTCTCAGCACTGAGCCTATCAGGAGTTATTGACTTGTATATGATGTGATGCTCGGGATGGGGAACTTTCACACATCCAGCCCAGGTGAGGTCAGAGAAATCAGGGCTCCAAACACGATATAATCGAGGGGAGTTTGGTGTTTGACTCTTGGGGCTCATCATGGAAGAAGTGTTGAGATTCTGGGAACGCTGTTGTAACGGCCCCCCGACTTTGATTACCCAGACAGATATTGATGCTTCTCTGGTAACTATGAATTGTGAGTTGGATCAGACAAGTTCTGTCTGTTTGTAATTTCTGTTTTGTATTTGCCCTGAAGTTCACGGGGGCTGATCTTTTCTCCCTTAACTAAGTGAATGATGTATGTATGTCTGATTAAACTGAGATTGTTAATCCTTTAAAATTGCTTTCTTTAGAAAAGCAGATCAAAGAACTTGTCTCAGCAGCTCTTGTTGCTAGTGTTGTGTTGGGTCTTACACCCCTACAGCAGCTGACAGCTACATTGTTGCTATAAGCATATAGAAGGGAAATGCATAAGATAGAGGACTGGGTTTAAGTTGATTTTGATGTGATGATGAAAAACCTAATTAATGATGAGAAAAGGTTGTAATAGGAGAAGAGAAAAAGTGGAGCCAGAAAAGGGTAAATTACATCAAATGAAGGGGCACAGACATATTACAATACAGGAAAAGAAGGGAGGGTGATGAGCATAGTTTGAACTTTACTCTCATGAGATTTGGCTCAAGAAAGGAAAGGCATACTCTGTTAGGTAGAGAGATCTAACTTGCCCTATAGGCAGTTAGAGGGGAAAGGGGAAAGAAAAGGGAAGGGGTCTGTAGCAATAAGGCAGAATTCCTGACCTCAAGGATGATCATGTACAAGCCTGTATGGTTCAGAAACGCAAAGTATGAAAAATTCTCTAGGTAGAAGGCAGAGGAAGTATAACATTTATTTAAACTCCAGAGGACAAAATCCCAAGACCAGCTACTCTAATTCCATATAGTAGTAATTATATTCCAAAACCAGTAAGCCCACCTCAATGATCAAATCAGCTTAGTACCTAGTAAGTAGAGACTTTAGGCCTACTTACAAAGATATGATCAAGCTTTCCCACCTAGCCCCACCTGAGGCCTATTTAATGAGTATGGAAGATCTCTGATCACATTAAAGCTACATTCTGCCCCAAGATCTTTCACACTCATTACATAGGCAACGTGTGTCTGAATAGATACTGATATATTTTCAAGTAAAACAGAATCACCTCAAAATGAACACATCACATTTACAAAATACTTAATATGACATCTCATCACCAGAGTGGCCACATGGCTCACTTGTTTAGCCCCTATACCTTTATATCCATTACATAGATCAATGGCAAACTGGTGTCAATAATACTCTAGCAATGTAACAATATAACAAGGATAATACAAAATAAGTACACAGAACAATATCATCACCTCTCCCCCCCCGAATTAATGGGGCTCAAAATCTTGGGGTAAAGAGGAGAGGTATCGTCCTCCACAGCTTCTCAAATTGGAAGTAGAGCTCTCCCTGCCCCAAGAGCTCCAGAGTCTTTTTTGAGAGGTCGGTTCTTTAGCAAGCTGGCATCCAGAACTCGAATGATGCCAGGTCCAGGGTGATGCATCACTGTCATAGACAGTGGGTGACTTCCAGCTTAAGCAATTAGTCACCCGAAAGTGTAGGGTACTTAGCCTGGAGGAGATAGAACTAGCAAAAAGGTTAAGCAAAAGAAAGGCCAGAACGAGTAGGCAAATATGGGCTATCGTCCTTCAAATAAGATCACCTCCATTTTGATTGAGACTCCAACTATGCAATGTCAATTCAACCTCATAGCCAAACTCAGGTGGGAAATTATTCTTTTTCTTTTCTTTTTTTTCTGGTTTTGTAAGATGAATTCATTATATTTAGTATTAAAAATCCACTCTAAGTGACAAGGAAATCCTGTATAAACAATTTGTAGGAGCTCAACCTAAGCGATAATTTTTGCTTTGCTAAGCACTTATCTAACCTTCCATCACATACCCATATGAATTCATCTTAATTCTGCTTTCTTTTATTCTCCCTACATATCTGAGACAGTTCTCACAGATAACATTTAATAAATGCTTATTACTTCAACTTTCTTTCTTTCTTTTTTAAATTTTCTTTTTTATTTTTAGTTTGCAACATTCAGGTCCACAAGTTTTTGAGTTCCAAATTTTTTTCTCTCCCACTCCTCTCTGCTGTCCCTGAGATGGCATGTAATGCAATATAGGTTCTACATATACATTCAAATTAAACTTATTTACATAATAGTCAAGTAGTAAAGAAGAATCATAACAGTGGAATGAAGAAATATTTCTTTTCAAAAGAAACACAACAGGAAAACTAAGCCAGGAGGATCCCATCCTAGATAAAGACTCATCTTTTTCCCCAGATACAAGCTTCCATTTGTGAATCATACAAGATCACATTTCCTCTGAGTGACTTTGTGGCATTAATCTAATCTGAGTCTCTCTGAAGGTGTGACAAACCTGTTAGACTGGTCAACATGACAAAACAGGAAAATTATAAATGCTGTTGAAGACATGGTAAAATTGGAACGTTGTTACATTGTTGGTGGAGTTCTGATCTCTTCCAACCATTTCAGAGAACAATTTAGAACTATGCCTAACGGGCTATAAAAATGTGCGTACCTTTTGACCCTGCAATACCACTTCTTGGGCTATACCACAAACATAATAAAAATGGGAAGAAAAGACCCAGGTGTACAAAAATATTTATAGCAGCTCTTTTTGTGGTGGCCAAGAATTGGAAATTGAAGGGATGCCCATCAATTGGAGCATGGCTGAACAAGTTGTGGTATGTATATGAATGTAATGGAATACTGTTGTCCTATAAGAAATGATGAGCAGGCAGACTTCAAGAAAACCTGGAAAGACTTATATGAACTGATGCTGAGTGAAACGAGCAGAACCATGAGAACATTGTACACAGCTACAGCCATTTTTTTTGATGACTAAGTCTGATAGACTTGGCTCTTCTGAGCAATGTAAGATTCTAAAACAACTGCAAAAAGCTCATGATGGAAAATGCTATCTATATCTAGAGAAAGAATTACACAGTCTGAAAGGAGATCTATGCAAACTATTGGCTAACCCTTTTTAGTTTTGTTTTCTTTGGTTTTGTTTCTTCTTTCTTGTGGTTCATTCCATTGGTTATAATTCTTTGCAATGTGACTCATGTGAAAATATGTTTAATGTGAATGTATATAAGTACAGTCTATATACAATTGAAAGCAATCCTGGGGAGGGTAAGAGGGAGGGAAGGTGAGGAAATTCGGACTCCAAATTTTGTGGAATTGAATGTTGTAAACTAAAAAATAGATAAATATTTTTAAATAAAAATAGGGAAAAATTAAAAAGTAAAAAGAAATTGTGTACTATTAATAAATAAATTTTAGAAGTTAAAAAAGAATGTTAAAAATTGTCTTTACATGTAATTGGAAAAATAAATATTTAAATAATAAAATTAATGAATAAAAATTAACAAAAGTGATGAATAAAATATTATTTTAAAAACTAACATTAGGTGACACAGTGGATACAGTGTCTTGAGTTTGAAACTTGTCTCAGATACTTACTAGTCATGTGACCCTGGGTAAGTCATTTAACCTCTCTCAGTATCAATTTTCTCATTTGTAAAATGGAGCTAAACATAGCTCCTACCCATCCATGTGCTAATAAATGTTTAATAATTAGCTCTCCAAAAAGAAATGCACAATACTCTTAAATTTAATTTCAATAATTAATTTTTCTTCAACTTCTGTTATGGCTAGACAATAAACAAACAACCAAATAAATAAACAAATAAACAAGTCAAACCCTAATTTTTAGCATTTGCTGATTTCCAAGGTGTAAATGTTCACACTGAAATTTTAGCAACTGACCCTAACAAGTCAATCTTGCATAGCTCCAACACACCCCTGAAGTTAGTTCACAGGTCTATGAGGATCAAATGAGTTATATGTATAGTGTTCTACAAACTTTAATGTACTTTATAAATGCTATTATTAGAATATATTTTCTATTTAAGGAGCCTAACTGTTCAGTCTTACATAACTTTGTTGTTTGTAGATCAATTTATTCATTATCCAACAAGTATTTATCAAGCACTCACATAATTTTTAGACGTCCTATGGAGTGCAAAGACATAAGCCATGGTTTCTATTGTGGGGGGTGGGGGGGACAAAAATGTATGACATAATTCAATAACAATACAAAATAGGATGTAATTATATGCTAGAATTCATGGAATGGACATTAAATGATCTACAAATAAGTTAAGAAAATGAAAAAATCAGTGTCTTGTAGTGCGGGAATAATATGGGATAGTGGGAAAGATTTTAGATTCTGACTCAGAGGATATGAGTTCCAACCTTTGCTTAGGCATCCATATGACCTTAGAAAAGGCAGATTCCTTTTCTGAGCATCAGGATTCCTCATCTGTCAAATAAAGGTGTGTTACTAGATGGTAAATACTTATAGTGAAAAATTAGCCATTGTTTTTTTTTCCTGAGTAATTTAAGTTCAGCCCTATTACATAGTCCCTTGCAGTTCTAGTCAGGGAGAATAATCTCATTTCCTTAAATAAATTAAATATTCCATTCAACAAATAATAACTTGTTCTATGACTATTGTGTCAGCCTTCTAGATGCCAAGGAATGGTTCACTGATTCCTCTCAATGGACAGTATTGAACTAAAAATGTGCTGTTAATTGTACAGAATAGGAGAATGAAAAGATACAGTTCTTTCTACAGAAATAATGAATTGGCCAATAGAGGACCTTGGGGAGGCCATCTAATTGTAGGGTCCTACTTATTTAGTTTTGGGCAGTCCTTCCGAAAAACATAATTATTTCTTCCTACATCTTGTTTTATTAGTATATTAAATTAAAAACTCATATTCCAGAGCATTATTCTATGTTTCAGAGTTCAAAAAGCTTACTTCAGCTACAGGCAAAAGTGCTAATGCAAAAATATCTCCTCCTTTCATTCAAGAATGGAGGTGCTTAATAATATGGGTATTTCTTTAACATTTCCTCAATGGCTATCTTCTTAATCAGATATACATCTACACATATGTAATATATAATGTCTGCTCTCTAAAATATGACCAATATAGTGTTATAAAAACTGTTGGTCACTGGTCCCTTTCCCATTCTATAATGAATTTTAATTGCTGAAATATGCCCTCTCTGAGCTATTACAATTCAGTTAACTTTCCCTTTTTTCTGCCCTGTATTCATCCACTCTATGAAAAATGAAGAAAAAGAATCCAATAAAGTAGCCAAAATAGACATTGCAGACCATCTCATTTTTTTATGAATTTATCTTTTTTCTTTTCAAATTACAATACTCAGCTCCACAAGTTTTTGAGGTCCAAATTTTCTCGGCCTCCCTCTGCTCCCCCTAACCTCCAAGATTTCATGTAATCTGATATAGGTTCTACATATACCTTTGCATTGAACTTATTTACATAACAGTCCAGTTATAAAGAATTAAAACCAATATAATGAATCATGAAAAAGAAGAAACAAAACCAAAAAAGAAGAAAAACAAGAGAGCTAATAGTTTGCCTCAGTCTGCATTCAGACTCTGTAACTCTTTCTCTGGATGTGTGTAGCTTTTTCCATCATGAGTCTTTTGCAGCTGTATTTGAACCTTGCATTGATGAGAAAACCCAAGACTATCAAAGTTAGTCTTTACATATACTGCCTGTCTGTAATCATGTATAATGATCTCCTAGTTCTGCTCCCCTCACTCAGCATTAGTTCATATAAGTCTTTCCAGGTTATAATGATATTCATCTGCTCCTCCTTTCTTATAGCACAAGAGTATTCCATTACATTCATATACCACAACTTGTTTAGCTATTCCCCAACTGATGGGCATCAATTTCTTTGCCAGCACAAAAAGAGCTACTATAAATATTTTTGTATACATTGGTTCATTCTGTACTTGTGTGATGTCTTTGGGATATAGCCCTAAAAATGGTATTGCTGGGTAAAGGCTGTGCAAATTTATATAGCCCTTTGAGCATAGTTCCAAAATTCTCTCCAGAATGGCTGGATCAGTTCACGACTCCACCAACAATGTAACAATGTCCGATTTTCCCACATCTTCTCCAACATTTATCATTTTCCTGTTTTGTCATTTTAGCCAATCTCATAGGAGTGATGTGGTACCTAAGAGTTGTTTTGATTTGCATTTCTCTAATCAATAGCAATTTAGAGCTTTTTTTTCATATGCCTATAGGTATCTTTAATTTCTTCCTCTGAAACTGTCTGCTCATATCCTTTGACTATTTCTCAATTGGAGAATGACTTGTATTCCTATAAATTTGACTCAGTTCCCTGTATATTTTAGAGATGAGGCCTTTATCAGAGATACTAGTTGTAAAGATTATCTCCCAATTTCCTGTTTCCCTCCTAAAATTTTCAATTTAACATAATCAAAATGATCTATTTTGCATTTTTTAATCCTCTCTATCTCTTATTGAGTCATGAATGCTTCCCTTCCCCATAAATCTGACAGGTAAACTATTCCTTGCTGCAACAAACTGACTATAATATCAGTCTTTATTCCTAAATTATGAACCCATTTTGACTTTATTTTACTATACAGTGTAAGATATTGGTCTATGCCCAATTTGTTCTATACTATTTTTCAACTTTCCCAATAATTTGTTGTGAATTAGTGTTTCAACAATTGGGTTAGCAGCTGTTGTGGGAGTGAAAGACCAACACAAGCCCAACAACAAGAATGCTGCCAAAGTCCAGGTTCTTTTGATCTGCTTTACTAAGGAAAGCAATGTTAAGGAGTTAACAAGCTTACATTAATTCAGCATACAAATACCATTCACTTAGTTCAGGGGAAAAAGCCAGCATCCTGAACTTCCCAGCAAATACAAACAAATTACAAACATCGACAGACCCGACTAAATACAATTCATAGTTACCAACATCTAGGAGCAGCCCGGGAGCTCATAACAAGGGCTGGCCCAGAGTCACTCTCACCACCATGGCTGTGGGTAAGAGCTCTAAAAAAGAGAAGGACAACCCCTGCTTTTATGTCTTTTTCAGGGTCAGGAGTGAGTCACACATGCGACTCACCCACATGACCTAAAATTGTCACAAAGAGGCCACTTAAACCCACGTGGTCTAAAAGCCTCTGATGTCCCAAACATGTCACTCAAACTCATGTGTAAACTAGGCCCTCTCTGAGGCAAGGAGGTCACCAAGGAATCCCTATCTAATCAAGGAAACAAAGGCCAAACTCTTCAAGGGCACTTGGTTGACCCGAGTGCTAAGAGCCCATTTTGTTTGCCAACACAATTAGTGAATTCTTAGCACAGAAGCTGGATTCTTTCGGTTTATCGAAGAGTAGATTGCTATAGTCATTGACTACTGTGTCTTGTGTACCTAACTTATTTCAGTGATCCACCACTCTGTTTCATAGCCAGTACCAAGTAGTTTTGATGACTGTGGCTTTATAGTACAGCTTAATATCTAGCATGGCTAGGCTACTTTTCTTAGCATTTCTTTTCATTAATTCCCTTGCTACTTTGGACCTTTTGTTCTTCCAAATGAATTTTGTTATTATTTTAACCACCTCTGTAAAATAATTTTTTGGTAATCTGATGGTTGTGGCACTGAATAAGTAAATTAATTTAGGTAAAATTGTCATTTTTATTATATCAGTTCTGCCTAACTACAAGCAACTAATGTTTTCTCCATTTATTTAGATCTAACTTTATTTGTGTAAAATGTAGTTTGTAATTGTGTTCATATAGGTCCTAGGTTTGTCTTGGCATATAGACTCCCCAATATTTTATAGTATCTACCGTCAGTTTAAATGAAATTTCTCTTTTTATCTCTTGCTGATGGGCTTTGTTAATAATATATAGGAAAGCCAAGGATTCATCTGGGTTTATTTTATATCATGTAACTTTGATACAATTATTTATCTTTTGGGGCAGAGCCAAGATAGTGACTGGAAAGCAGGGACCTGTGTGAGCTCCCCCTGACATCCCTCCAAACACTTATAATAATGGCTCTGAACAAACTCTAGAACTGCAGAACCCACAAAATAGCAGAGAGAAGCAGGGTCCAGCCCAGGACAGCCTGGATGGTCATGGGGTAAGGTCTATGGCATGGAACTGGGAGCAAAGAGGAACAGAGCCCAGTGTGAGCTGCGCCTGGACCAACCAGATGGGGAGCCAGGCGGAAGAGGCCCTAGCATACTGAATCAGTGAGCTATGGCAGTTACCAGACTTCTCAACCCACAAAAACCAAAGACAACAGAGAAGGGTAGTGGGTAAAGCTTCTGGGACAGAGTGAAAGGAGTTCAAGGTTCAGCCACCACCACGGGGGCACCAGAGGTGATGCAGCTCTGAGGCTGCTTACAGAGATACAACAGTTGCTTCCAGCCCCAGGCCCACCTGGTAGAAAGAATTAAGTGGTGGATCTCAGCACAAGTGCAGAGACAGCTTAGATCTGAGTCAGGTTGGCGGTTCTTGGGGGAGGAATAGCACTGGTGTGGCAGAGCTCACTGTGTAAAAATAGCTCTGAAAACAACAGCACAGCCCCTCAAGCTTGGGACAAAGTATTCTCTTCTCTACAATCACTTATACCCCGACAAAAAACTCAAGGGTCAATCAAGTAAGTTGGCTGGGAACATGGCCAGGCAGCAAAAATGGACTAAGATGCAGACTCAGAATTTGGAATCTTTCTTTGGTGACAAAGAAGACCAAAACATCCAGCCAGAAAATGTTAAAAAAATCAAAGCGCCTACACCAAAAGCCTCCAAGAAAAACATGAACTCGTCTCAGGCCATGGAAGAACTCAAAAAGGATTTGGAAAAGTAAGTTAGAGAAGTAGAGGAAAAATTGAGAAGAGAAATGAGAGTGATGTGAGAAAACCATGAAAAACAAGTCAATGACTGGCTAAAGGAGACCCAAAAAAATACCAAAAAAAAAAAAAATAAAACCTTAAAAACTAGACTAACTCAAATGGCAAAAGAGCTCCAAAAAGTGAATGAGGAGAAGAATGCCTTGAAAGGAAGAATTACCCAAATGGAAGAGGAGGTCCAAAAGACCAGTGAAGAAAATACTACCTTAAAATTTAGATTGGAGCAAGTGGAAGCTAGTGACTTTATGAGAAATCAAGATACTATAAAACAGAACCAAAGGAATGAGAAAATGGAAGACAATTTTCTTTTTTTTTCTTTTTACTCATAGAAATTTTTATTGATTAATTTGTGAACAATGGAAACTAATTTCTTACCTTTAATGACTCTTTCTGGTTTGATAGGTACAATCTTCCTTCTATTCAATTTCTGATCCACAAAGAGAGCCAACACGTCAACAGAGGTAGTTACAATTTTCACATTATATTTTAAACATATTTTGCATTTTAGTTCCTAATATATCAATTTGAGAAATACCATAATATGAGTTAAATTAAAAGCAATAACTAGATTTAGGCTGGGGGGCAGAGCCAAGATGGAGGCAGGAAAGCAGGAACTGGCTTAGGCTCTCCCCCAAATCCCTCCCAAAACCTGTAAAAAATGGCTTCAAACAAATCCTAGAGCCACAGAACCCACAAAATAACAGAGGAAAGCAGGTCTCCAGGCCAGGATGGGCTGGATGGTGGCTGGGAAGAGTCTATTGCATCCTGCTAGAAGCGGAATACAGCCCAGCCTGGGCCACACTAGGAGAGACCAGGCACTGAGGAGATCGGGTGTAGCAAGTCATAGGGCCCTGAATCACTGAGCTGTAGCAGCTACCAGACTTATCAACCCACAAACCCCAAAGACAGCTTAGCAGGTCAGTGGGAAAACTGCTGGATGGGTGAGAGAAGTGCTAGACTGGCTGCAGTCATGGGGGTTGTGGAAGTGGTGCAGCTCAGCAGTTGCAGCTGCAGAAAGCTCCTCTGGCTGCTTCCAGAGCTCCTCCCATACAGATTGTGGGAGGAGTCAAGTGGCTGATCAGAGTAGGAGTGCAGGGAGCACTTTGTTGGCACAAAGGCATGGTTCTCTTGCTTTGCCCTGCTTGGATCTGGGTCATGGTCCATTGGAAAAACCACTGACATGGAAAATAGATCCAGGAGAGATAATTTAAAAAGTATTGGACTACCTGAAGGCCATGATCAAAAAAAGAGCCTAGATCTCATCTTTCAAGACATTATAAAGGAGAACTGCCTTGATATTCTGGAGCCAGAGGGTAAAATAGAACTTGAAAGAATCCACATATCGCCTCCTCAAAAAGATCCCAAAATGAAAACTCCTAGGAATATTGTCTCCAAGTTCCAGAGCTCCCAGATCAAGGAGAAAATACTGCAAGCAGCCAGAAAGAAACAATCTGAGTACTGTGGAAATACAATCAGGATAACACAAGATCTAGCAGCTTCTACATTAAGGGATCGCAGGGCTAGGAATAATGATATTCTGGACGTCAATGGAGCTGGGGTAAAAACCAAATAAAGTTCAAGCTTTCAAGAATGAAGTAGAATTTTGTATAACCTACATCTATCACCACAAGCTTAACAGATTCCTGCTTCTTAAAGAATTTCCTGAGGAGATCAGTGATAACATTAAAAATGTGCTTTTTATTTTTGAAAGATTTATGTAATTCCATGAACCAATATATTCCAAATGACCAATAAATACTACAAAATTACTCTTGACTAAAAAGTCCATTCAAAGTACAAGACAGGCTAATGGATTTTAATGAATATAATATGAAAAGTTTATTGATATCATTTAAGATTCCACATTGCAACTAACTTTTAAGGAAGCACAACTTGTTGGGTTTTGATGTAGTACCAAAGAACATTATCCACAATAATCTCAAAAGGCTGATGTAAATAAATACTCTTTTTCCCAGCTACATATCTGTGTGAGACCAGGATATTTTCATCTACTTAAATCAAAGCAACACATTGCAATAGATTGACTTCAGAAGTAGATATAATCATGCAGCTGTCTTCTATTTTTTTCTACAAATAACTTTGCATTAAACTTATTTACACAATAGTCAAGTTGCAATGAAGAATTATGACCAATGGAATGAATAATGAAAACAAAGAAACAAACAAAAAAACAAAAGAGGGAAGAAAAACAAAAAAGAAGAGCAAATAGTTTGACTAAATCTGCATTCAGACTCCATAGTTCTTTCTCTGGATGTAGATACCTCTTTCCATCATGAGTCCTTTGGAGTTGTCTTTGAACCTTGTATAGCTGAGAAGAGTGAGGACTATCAAGGTTAATCATCACAGAATCCATATATCTGTGGTTGTGTATAGTGTTCTCCTAGTTCTGCTCTGCTCACTCAGCATTATATTGCATAGGTTTTCCAGGTTATTATGAAGTCTGTATCTCTTCCCCATGTCTTATAGCACAATAGTATTCCATTAACTTCATATACTACAACTTGTTCAGGCATTCTCCAATTGATGGGCATCCGCTTGATTTCCAATTCTTTGCTACTACAAAAAGAGCCACTACAAATACTTTTGTACATATGGGTCCTTTTCCCACTTGTGTAATCTCTTTGGGATACAACCTAGAAGTGGTATTGCTGGGTCAAAGGGTATGAACATTCTTATAGCCCTTTGGGCATAGTTTCAAATTGCTCTCCAAAATGGCTGGATCAGTTCACAACTCCACCAGCAATGTAACAGTGTTCCAATTTTCCACATCCTCTCCAGCATTTATCATTTTCCTGTTTTGTCCTTTTAGCCAATCTGACAGGAGAGATGTGGTACCTAAGAGTTGTTTTGATTTACACATCTCTAAACAGTAGTGATTTCGAGCATTTTCTCCTATGCCTATAGATATCTTTAATTTCTTCCTCTGAAAACTACCTGTTCATATCATTTGACCATTTCTCAATTGGGGAGTGATGTGTATTCCTATAAATTTGGCTCAGTTCCCTGTGTATTTTAGGGATGAGGCCTTTATCAGAGACACTAGTTGTAAAGATTTTCTCCCAATTTTCTGCCTCCCTCCTAATCTTTGGTGAATTGGCTTTTTAATTCAAAAACATTTCAATTTAACATAAATCAAAATTATCCATTTTGCATTTTGTAGCGCTCTGTATCTCTTGTTCTGTCATGAATACTTTGCTTACCCATAAATCTGATAGGTAAACTATTCTTTGCTTTCCAATATTGCTTATAGTATCAGCCTTTATTCCTAAATCATGAACCCATTTTGACTTTATTTTGGTATATGGTGTAAGATATTGGTCTATGCCCAGTTTCTGCCATAGCATTTTCCGATTTTCCCAGCAGTTTTTGTGAAATAGTGAATTCTTAGCCCAGAAGCGGGATTGTTTGGGTGTGTCAAAGAGTACACTGCTACAGTCATTGACTACTGCATTTTGTGTACCTAACCTATTCCACTTATCCACGACTATATTTCTTAGCCAATACCAGATAGTTGTGATGACAGCTGCTTTACAATACAGTTTAATATCTGGTATGGCTAGGCCACCATCCCTAGCTTTCTTTTCATTAATTCCCTAGATATTCTAGACCTCTTGTTCTTCCAGATGAATTTTGTTATCATTTTATCTAGCTCTGTTAAATAAGTTTTTGGTAGTTTGATTGGTACGGCACTGAATAGATAATTTAAGTAAAATTGTCATTTTTATTATATTAGCTTGGACTAACCATGAGCAACTGATGCTTTTCCATTTATTTCGACCTGACTTTATTCTTGTGAAAAGTGTTTCATAATTAGGTTCATATAGTCCTTGGGTTTGTCTTGACAGATAGACTCCCAAATATTTTATAGTGTCTACAGTAACTTTGAATGGAATTTCTCTTTCCGTCTCTTCCTAAAGGGCTTTGTTAGAAATGTATAAGAATGCCAAGGGTTTATGTGGGTTTATTTTATAACCTGCAACTTTCCTAATGTTGTTTATTATTTCAAGTAGTTTGTTACTTGATTCTCTAGGATTCTGTAAGTGAAACATCACATTATCTGTGAAAGTGATAATTTAGTTTCTTTTTTGCCCATTCTCATTCTTTTAATTTCTTTTTCTTCTCTTATTGGTACAGTTAACATTTCTAGTACCAAATTGAATAATCAGGGTGATAATGGACATCCTTTTTTTACCCCTGATCGTATTGAGAATGCATCTAGCTTATCCCTATTACAAATAATGCTTCTTGACAAATTTAGTTAATTATGTTTAAAATTTTAAGGAAGGGCCCATTTATTCCTATGGTTTCTAGGGTTTTTAATAGGAGTGTGTGTTGTATTTTGTCGAAGACATTTTCTCCATCTATTTAGATGATCATATTGTTTCTGCTAGTTTTGTTGTTGATATGAGGGATTATGCTGTTAGTTTTCCTAATACTGCAACCAGCCTTGCATTCCTGGAATAAATCCTACCTGGTCATAGTGTATTATTCTCATGATAATTTGCTACAATCTTTTTGCTAATATTTTATTTAAAATATTTGCATTGTTGTTAATTAGGGAAATTGGTCTATAATTTTCTTTCTCTGTCTCGACTCTTCCTGGATGGGGTATTAGTGCCATATTTGTGTCATAAAAAGAATTTGGTAGGACCCCTTTTTCACCTATTTTCCGAAATAGTCTACAAAGTATAGGAATTAATTTCTCTTTAAATGTTTGATAGAATTCACATATGAATCCATCTGGCCCTGCAGATTGTTTCCTAGAGAGTTCATTAAGAGCTTGCTCAATTTATTTTTCTGAAATGGGGTTCTTTAGGTATTTTATTTCCTTTTCTGTTACTCTGGGCAATTTATATTTTTGTAAATCTTCAACCATATTCCTAAGGTTGTCAAATTTATGGACATACAATTGGGCAAAATAATTCTTTTTTAAAATTTAATTTATTTAATATATTTAGTTTTCAACATTGATTTTCACAAGAGTTTGAATTATGAATATTCTCTCCATTTCTATCCTCCAGCCTGTTTCAACAATCCAGCTAGCAGCTGCTGTGGGGGTGAAAGACCAACACACGTCCAACAACAAGAATGCTACCAGCATGCTGCAAAAGCACAGGTTCTTTTGATCTGCTTTTGTAAGGAAAGCAACATTAAGGGGTTGAGAAGCTTACTTTAATTCAGCATATAAATATCTTTCACTTAGTTCAGGGGAAAAGACCAGCACCCTGAACTTCAGAGCAAAATACAAACAAAGTATGAATGTCGACAGACAGACCTTGTCTGATTCAAATCCCAATACATAGTTACCAGAGTTAACAAAGTCTCAGCATCCAGATTACAAGCTGGAAGGCTCTTAGGTACAGCTGCCTGGAGTCTCCACACCACCAAGAAGGAGAGCCCTGAGCAAAAAGGCTCTGTCTTCTCTTCTTATAATATTTCAGACGTCATCGAACGTCATCTGAATGACCAGAACTTAGGCTCCTATGATTGGCTCTTGAGAAATCACCTCCCCTTAGTTAGCCCCACCTTGGTCCCCACCTTATTTACCAATCTACACCCACATAGGTTTAACACCTAATAGGAATTTGGGCCTGGGGCTTAGCACCTAGTAAGACTCAATGAAATACACTGAATTACTCAAGGGAAACAAAAGCCAAACTCTTCAAGGGCACTAGGTTGAATTAAATGCTAAGAGCCCATTTTGCTTACCAACACACTGCCCACTCCAAGATAGTGTATATTCTGGTTGCGCCATTCCCCAGTCAGCCCTCCCTTCTGTCATCCCACTCCCCTCCCATCCCCCTTTCCCTTCTTCTCTTGTAGGGCAAGAAAAATTTCTATGCCCCATTGCCTGTGTATCTTATTTCCTAGGTGCATTGAAAAACTTTTTTTTTTGCTTTTGAAAGTCTGTTTTTAAAACTTTGACTTCCAAATTCTCTCCCCTCTTCCCTCCCCCCAGCCTCCCTAAGAAGGCAAGCAATTCAACATATGTCACATGCGTATCATTATGTAAAACCATTCCACAATACTCATGTTGTGAAAGACTATGTTTTTCTCCTTCATAACTTATGCCCCTTTATTGAATTTTCTCCCTTGACACTGTCCCCTTTTGAAAGTGTTTTTTTTATTACCTCTTCCCCTTATCTGCCCTCCCTTCTATCATCCCCCCTTTTTTATCTTCTTCCTCATTCTCTCCTATGGGGTAAGATACCTAATTGAGTGTGTATGGTATTCCCTCCTCAAGTCAAATCCGATGACAGCAAGATTTCTTTCTGGCTGCTTGCAGTATTTTCTTCTTGATCTGGAAATTCTGGAATTTGGCGACAATATTCCTAGGAGTTTTCTTTTGGGGATCTTTGTCAAGAGGCAATTGGTGGATTCTTTCAATTTATATTTAACCCTCTGATTCTAGAATATCAGGGCATTTTTCCTTGATAATTTCTTGAAAGATGATATCTAGGCTCTTTTTCTGATCATGGCTTTCAGGTAGTACAATAATTTTTAAATTATCTCTCCTGGATCTATTCTCCAGATCAGTGGTTTTTCCAATGAGATATTTGACATTGTCTTCCATTTTTTCATTCCTTTGGTTCTGTTTTATAATATCTTGATTTCTCATCAAGTCACTAGCTTGCACTTGCTCCAGTCTAATTTTTAAGGTAGTATTTTCTTCAGTGGTCTTTTGGACCTCCTTTTCCATTTGGCTAATTCTGCCTTTCAAGGCATTCTTCTCCTCATTGTTTTTTTGGAGATCTTTTGTCGTTTGAGGTAATCTATTTTTTAAGTTGTTGTTTTCTTCAATATTTTTTTCAGTATTTTTTGGGTCTCCTTTAGTAAGTCATTGACTTGTTTTTCATGGTTTTCTCCCATCATTTTCGTTTCTTGTCCCAATTTTTCGTCTGCTTCTCTAACTTGGTTTTCCAAATCCTTTTTGAGCTCTTCCATGGCCTGAGACCAATTCATATTTTTCTTGGAGGCTTTTGATATAGACTCTTTGACTTTGTTGACTTCTTCTGGCTGTATGTTCTTTGTCACCAAAGAAAGACTCCAAATTCTGAGTCTGAATTTAAGTCTGTTTTCGCTGCCTGGCCACGTTCCCAGCCAAGTTACTTGACCCTTGAGTTTTTGTCGGGGTATGACTGCTTTTAGAGTACAGAGTACTTTGTTCCAAGCTTGAGGGGATGCGCTGTTGTTTTCAGAGCTATTTCTATACAGCCAGCTCTGCCACACCAGCATTCCTCCTTCCCTAAGAACCACCAACCTGGACCTGACTCAGATCTTAAGCTGGCTCTGCACTCCTGCTCTGATCTGCCGCTTAATTCCTCCCACCAGGTGGGCCTGGGGCTGGAAGCAACTGCAGCTGTAGTTCTGTAGCTGCACCACCCCCGCTGTCCCTGTGGTAGTGGTCGAACTGCGAACTCTTTTCAGTCTGTCCCCTGCAGCTTTTCCCACTAACCTTCTCTGTTGCCTTTGGTGTTTGTGGGTTGAGAAGTCTGGTAACTACCACAGTTCACTGATTCAGGGTGCTGGGGCCTGTTACACCTGGCTCCTGGCCTGGTTGGTTCTGCCGCTGCCCTCGCAGGGCTTTGCTCCCCTCCACTCCCCTCTGCTCCCAGCTCCATGTGGGATATTTATTATATTTCTTTATATCCCCATTTGGTTCTCTCCAGAGGTCTGTCATATCTGCCTTTTCTAAAATTCTATTCACCTACTTAACTTCTTTCTTGTTTATTTTGAGATTAGATATATCAAGTTCGGAGAGAGGAAGGTCGAGGTCACCTATTAGTATGGTTTTGCTCTCTATTTCTTTCTGTAACTCCCTTAACTTCTCCTCTAAGCATTTGCCTGCTATACCACTTCGCACATATATGTTTTTTTTGGTTTTTTTTTAGGAGTCACAAAATAAAGATTTTATTTACAAAGACACTGATGACAGTACCTGGTAGAAAGAAGACGACCTTCTTTCTTGTGGCTCCTGCCACAACTGGAACCACTATTAGAATTAACATTAACAATGGTAGCTGATAAACAGAACATGAATTTTTGACAACTTGAATTTCCCAGATAATAGTTGGCAAGAAAGTTTGCAACTGAGACAATTCATTAATGGAAGATTAATGTGGTGGTGGTGTTGGTTTTTTTTTTAATTAAATTTTTATTTTTTATGCTTTTATTTAGCATTTTATTTTCCCCCAGTTATATGTAAAGACAATTTAAAACATTCATTTTTAAAGCTTCAAGTTCCAAATTCTGCCCCCTTTTTCCTCCTCCCCTCTATTGAGAAGGCAAGTAATTTGATATCAGTTATACATGTGTAGCATGACACACTTTTAATTTTAGTCTGCATTAACCTTTTTTCTATCACTTTCTTAAGACTAGACAATCAGGAAGGGGGAGGAGAGGGAGGGGAGAAAACTTAAAACTCAAAATCTTATGGAAGTGAACGTTGAAAACTAAAAATAAATAATTATACATATAAAGAGAAAACAAACCAAAAAAAAAATCTAGGCAATCAACAAAACAATAAATCAAGCCCTGATTTGTAGAGTTGTCAGTTCCTGAGGTATAAATAAATACTCACACTGAAATTTTTTTGAAGGCAGTAGGGTTAAGTGACTTGCCCAAGGTCACATAGCTAGTAAGTATCACATGTCTGAGGCTGAATTTGAACTCAGATCCTCCTGACTCCAGGGCCAGTGCTCTATCCACCGCACCACCTAGCTGCCTCCTCACCCTAATTTTTTTTTAATTTAAATTTATTTATTTAACATATTTGGTTTTCAGCATTGATTTTCACAACAGTTTGAATTACAAATTTTCTCCCCATTTCTACCCTCCCCCCCACTCCAAGATGGCTGATATTCTGGTTCGTACATATATGTTAATTTATGATATTGCTTCATTGTTCATGGTGCCTTTTAGCAGGATGTATTATCCTTCTTTATGTCTTTTTATTTGATCTAGCTTTGCTTTTCTTTTTTCTGAGATTAGGATTGCTACCCCTGCTTTCTTTTTTCTTTTTACTTTAGCTAAAGCACAATGTATTCTACTCCCACCTTTTACCTTTACCCTTTGTATATCCCCCTGTTTCAAATGTGTTTCTTGTAAACAGCATATTGAAGGATTATGGTTTTTAATCCATTCTGCTCTCCCCTTCTGTTTTATGGGAGAGTTCATCCCATTCACATTCACACTTATGATTACTATCTGTGTCCTTTTTTCCATCCTATTTCTCCTCTGTTTATTCTTTTCTTTCTCCCTTCTCCATTCCATTCCTCATCAGAGTTTTGCTTTTGACTGCCTCCTTACTCAGTTTACCCTCCCTTTTGATTCCCATCCCTTATCATACCTTTCTCCTTTTGCTACTTCTTCCCTCCCTTCTGACCACTACCTCTCTTTTCTTCCCCCTTTCCTGTCCCACTGTCTGAAGGACAAGTTTGATTTCTGTACTTATCAGGGTGTGTTATTCCCTTCTTGAACTTCTTTGGAGTTAACCTTGGAACCAATGAGAGTAAAGCTCAAATACTGCTCTTCTCATTCCCTTCGTTCCCTCTACTATAATATGTTTTTGTGCCTCTTCACACAATCTATAAATACCCCTTTCAATTGTCATAATAAGTATACTGTTCTCCAGACTGACATATGTATGGAACTAATTAGCCTTATTTATTAGCTTGGAGTTTTTTTTCTCCAATTTTCCCTTTTATGTCTTTCTTGGGTTTTGTATTTGCAGATCAAATTTTCCACCGAGCCCTGGTCTTTTCATCAGGAAGGTCTAGAATTCCCTTATTTCATTGAATGCCCATCGCCTTGCCTGGAAAATTATCCTCAATTTTTCTGGGTCCTTGGATCCTTGGTTTTATTCCAAACTCCTTTGCTTTTCAAAATATCATATTCCCTATGCATATATATATATATATATGTATATATGTTTGTGTATATATATGTGAATGTGTTGTTATGCATATATCTATGTGTATATGTATGTATGTGTATATATATGTATATATATGTTTATATGTATATATATATATATATATGTATGTATGTAAAAGAGAGAGAGCAGACACAGGGTGAGTTGAAGATGAAGGGAAGATATCTAAAAGAAATAAAATGAAATTAAGGGATGAGAGAGTAACATACTGAGAGAGGGAGATAGGGAGAGATAGAATGGGGTGGATGATCTCACATAAAGGTGGCAAGAGGAAGCAGTTCTATGGGAGGAGGGGAGAGGGCAGGTGAGGGGGGAATGAGTGAACCTTGCTCTCATCAGATTTGGCCTGAGGGGGAATACCATACATACTCAGTTGGGTATCTTACCCCACAGGAAAGAAGAGGGAGGAAGATAAAAAAAAAATAAAAGGCAGGGGGATGATGCAGGGGAGGGCAGATAGGGGTGGAGATAATCAAAACAAACACTTTGGAAAGGGGACAGGGTCAAGGGAGAAAATTCAATAAAGCGGGATGGGTTGGGAAGGAGCAAAATGTAGTTAGCCTTTCACAACATGAGTATTGTGGAAGGGTTATACATAATAATACATGTGTGGCCTAGGTTGAATTGCTCAACTTCTTAGGGAGGGTGGGTGGGAAGGGAAGAGGGAAGAGAATTTGGAACTCAAAGTTTTAAAATCAGATGTTCAAAAACAAAAAGAGTTTTTATATGCAACTAAAAAATAAGATACACAGGCAATGGGGCGTAGAAATTTATCTTGCCCTACAAGAAAGGAAGGGAAAAGGGGATGAGAGGGGAGGGGGGTGATAGAGGGGAGGGCTGACTGGGGAACAGGGCAACCAGAATATAAGCCATCTTGGAGTGGGGGGGAGGGTAGAAATGGGGAGAAAATTTGTAATTCAAAATGTTGTGAAAATCAATGCTGAAAACCAAATATGTTAAATAAATAAATTGCATTAAAAAAATATCATATTCCAATTTCTTCTGTCATGTAATGGAGAAGCTGAAAGATCTTGCATTGTCCTGCCTGTAGTTCTGTGATATTTGCATTGTTTCTTTCTAGCTACTTATGGTATTTTCTCCTTGACCTGGTAGTTCTGGAATTTGGCTGTAATATTTCTTGGAGTTTTCAATTTGGTATTTCTTTCAGGGAAAGAATGTGGATTCTTAATGACAATTTTACCCTCTGGTTGTACGACCTCGGGGCAATATTCCTTAAGGATTTCATGGGAGATACTGTCCAGGCTCTTTTTTTTAATCATAGGTTTCAGGTAGACCAATAATTCTCAAATAGTTTCTCCTGGATCTATTTTCCAGGTTAATTCTTTTTCCAATCAGATATTTCCCATCTTCTCCTATTTTGTCATTCTTCAGATTTTGTTTGACTCATTCTTGATGTCTCATGGAGTCATTAGCTTCTACTTGTCCAATTCTAATTTTTAAAGGATTGTTTTTTTTTTCTTTTAGTTCCTCTATCTCCTTTTCCATTTGGTTGATTTTACTTTTCAATGAGACATTTTCTCCATTTATATTATGATTCTCCTTAACCATTTCACCGGTTTTACATTTTAAAGACTTGTCTTCCTCAATGAATTTTTTTTCCATTTTTTCCACTTTTTTTCTTTTACCACTCTAATTTGGTTTTTAAAGTCCTCCTTGAGTTCTGGTCAGGTGACCTTCTGCATACCCGGCGCTCCTACCCCTCTCAGGCCACTTTTGCCTTCTAACTATCTCAAATCTACTCAGATTCACTTTTTAGATGTATCTGACAGAATTTGTGAGAGAGCTCCAGTAGTTCCTTCCTTTCCCAGTGCCATCTTGGCTCCACCCCCACAGCTGTCTTCTATTAAGCCAGATGTTAAAGAGATTTGCAATACATAAAACACCATTCTTCTCAGGAAATTTTTGTCTTAGAAAATAATCATTTTTATAAAATAGGTTATATATATTAACATGTATTAAGTTTATTACTGTTTTTAAATAAATTGACAAATGAACATGTTAAAATTTATCAGTTTTAATTTCTTCTATAGCAAATATCTGTAAATACAACCCACATAGTCAAAAGCTCTTTAGGGTCCTCAATAAGTTTTATGAGTATAAAGGAATCCAGTTACCAAAAAGATTGAGAACTTCTGTTCTAGAATATCACTTATTAACAGTTCATATTTCAATCAATCAGTCAATCACCATTTATTAAGCAGCTACTATGTGTCAGCACTGCAGTGAGTACTGGAAGCTCATCTGAAGTTTAACTATTAAAAACCTCTGTTTCTTTATCTGTGCAATGATGATACAATGATATCCAAAAGAATTTTTAGAAGAGATAGTTAAGGGTTATAAACTCCCTTTTGTGACCATGGAATACATATAACCAATATTCTATTTTGTAAGGCTCTACATGTGATGATCTATGTAAAACATTTTGTAAATTGTGTAACATACAAATAAAAAACAATTCCATCAGTCAGGTGTGCATTCATTTTTGAGATTAGGGTTTCAGTACTCATTTATTTTTATGCTTTTAACCTTTCTTTCCCCAGTCCCCAACTAGTAGAATACATGCTCATTAAAGACAGAGAAAATGTACATACATATACAACACACATATGTATATACATATGTATATGCACATATATGTATACTAATGAGAATATGAATGCCTTTGTACTCCCAGACGCTAGCATACTGTCTTGCATGTAATAGGCCCTTAATAAGTTCTTAGGGAGTTGCATCAGATTACAACATTGAAATTTAAAACAACTGGTGCTACTGGTCTTAGGTAGCCTCTTTCGTCTCTTCTTTAGTATTCTTACCAGAGCTGATCCAACTATTTCAATGAGGAATATAGCCAAGAAGGAGCCATGCATTGCCTAGAAATGAAAGTGAAAAAAATTGAATCCACTCTGAGTTCCTTTAAAAGTAACAACCAAGTGAGCATAAAGTACTCTAGTACAGAGGTTTGGAAGTACAAAATTTCTATTCATCTACAAAATAAGAATAGACAGCAGTGGTTTAAGATCTCATAGATCAAATCTGAACTTGTCAGAAGGTATCCTCAGAAGCTTTGTCTCCTGGCCCTAAAGCAGAAAACATGCCTGGTAATTAAAACAAAGCCTAGCTGCCTCTTCAGAAACATACCAAGTGCAATCTAAAAACTAGCTAGTAAGTGTCACTTTGTTATTGAAAGGGATATGTTTGAAACAAATCCTGTATTACCTTTGTTCACATGTTTACATCTTCTAGGGTAATATCTTGGTCTTTTTCTTAGAGCTTCAATCTGGGGGTTAATAAAAAATCTCATATTGTGGCTCAGATTTGGTCTCATAATAAAAACTCCCTGTCCTGATGTATAAAAGAAATCACACTGGGCTTAAGGAAAGGCACATGCCAGGTCTCGTCAATATCAGTCAATAGCCTTTAAGAAAATCATCTAGGGCACTCAAAATAAATGTTACGTGCTTTCTTATATCCTAATTTTTGTCAGAGGTGTCCATGGTTGGGGGTTGATTCTAAATATACTTGCTACATTCAGAATCTCATTTTTAGGTGTCCATAAAGGGCAAGAAAGTGATATGTGATATTTAGAGATCACTTTAATGTTTATAAAGAGCTTTAAACGCATTATTTCATTTACTCATCACAATAGTGATATAAGATCTATACCAAAAGCATGGGTAATTTGGAGCAGGCAGAATTGACCAAATAGGAAAGGAGGTCCAAAACTCACTAATGACAACAATTCCTTAAAAATTAGAATGGAGCAAATGGAAGCTAATGACTTTTTTGGGAAATTAGGAAACAATAAACCAAAATCAAAAAAGAAAACATAGAAGACAGTATGAAATATATTTTGGGACCCAGAAAACAAATCCAGGAGAGATAATTTTAAGATTATTGGACTATCTGAAAGCCACAATCAAAAAAAGAGCCTAGACATCATCTTTCAAGAAATTATCAAAAAGAACTGCCCCGATAGTCCAGAACCAGAGAATAAAATAGAAACTGAAAAAATCCGCCAATCACCTCATGATGGAGATCCCAAAATGAAAACTGACAGCAATATTGTAGCCAAATTCCAGATTTCCCAGGTCAATGAGAAAATATTGCAAGCAGCCAGAAAGAAACAATTCAAATATCATGGAGGCACAATTAGGACACCATAATATTTAGTAGCTTCTTCATTAAAGGATCAGAGGGCAAAGGAGCTAAGATTACAACCAAGAATCACCTACCCAGCAAAATTGAGCATAACCCATGAGAGGAAAAATACACATTCAATGAGATAGAGGAATTTCAAGCATTCTTGTGACAAGACCAGAGCTGAATACAAAATTTGTCTTTCAAATACAAGACTCAAGAGAAGCATAAAAAAAAGAAATGATGAGGAATATGCTCACAGAAACGTGAGCTGAGGCAAAGTGAAATGTACTGTGTAAAATGTAACAGTAATATTGTAGGATGATCATCTGTGAATGATTTAGCTATTCTCAGCAATGCAATAATCCAAGACAGCTCTGAAGGACTTATGATGAAAAATGCTATCCAACCTCAGACAAATAACTGATAGTGTCTGAATGCAGATTGAAACTTACTTTTTTTAAAAAAAAATCTTTATTTTTTTTGAGACTTTTCTTATCTATGTCTTCTTTCACAGTATGACTATGATGGGAGTATCTTACATGACTACACACACATATATAACTTAAAAAAGAAAAAAAAAAGAAAAAGAGAGAGAAAATAGTATGCTGAGATCAGCATCCAGACTTCATTATTCTTTCTCTGGATGTGGATAGCATTTTCCATCATGAGTCTTTTAGAATTGTCTTAGATCATTGCATTGCTGAGAAGAGCTAGGTCTATCAAAGTTGGTTATCACACAATGTTGCTATTACTCTGTATAATATTCTCCTGGTTCTGCTCACTTCACTCAGCATCAGTCCATGTAAGTCTTTACAGGGTTTCTGACATTCACCTGCTCATCATTTCTTATGGAACAATAATATTCCATTACATTTATGTACCACAACTTGTTCAACCATTCCCCAATTGATGGGTATCCCCTTAATTTCCAATTCTTGGCCACCACAAAAAGAGCTGTTATAAATATTTTTGTACATGTGGGTCCTTTTTCCTATTTTTATGATCTCTTTGAAATACAGACCTAGAAATGTTATTTCAGGGTCAAAGTGTATGTACAGTTTTATAACCCTTTGAGCATAGTTCCAAATTACTCTCCACAATGGTTGGATCAGTTCACAACTCCACCAACGATGCATTAGTGTTCCAAGTTTCCCACATCTTTTCCAACATTCATAATTTTCCTGCTTTAATTTGGTAATAAGGTAATTCAGAGTTGTTTTCATTCACATTTCTCTAATTAATAGTTATTTAGAGAATTTTTCCATAAGACTAGAGATAGTATTAATTTCCTTTTCTGAAAAATACTTGTTCATATACTTACACCGTATATCAGCTGGGGAATGATTTGTATTCTTATAAATTAGACTCAGTTCTCTAATATATTTGGGAAATGAAGCCTTTATCAGAAACACTGGTGTCAAAAATTGTTCCCTAACTTTCTGATTTCTTCCTAATTTAGTTGTATTTGCTTTGTGCAAAACCTTTTAAATTTAATGGAATTCTAAGAATCTGATGCAGGAAACATCATGATATAAACCAATAAAATATTTATTGAGTATTTACTCTGGACCAGACATGTGGTAGGTGGTAGGTTGACAAAAGTCAACCACTCTTAGTGTCTTAGCCCCAAAAGTGCTTATTCTACAGTTCCTATTTTCAAAAAGATTTACATCATAACATAAAGACCACCTGTGGTCCCAAAGTTTGGAAATCTTTGGTGATCTCTTCCAGTATCTTTTTTTACAAACCAAAACTAATTGCATACTGATCATGAATTAGGGTACTACAATGATCACAGATTCTCAACAATTTTCTCAGATTTCCATGGTTCACCTCAGGGACCAAGAAAGTCCTAAGGATGCTTCAGTATATTCATTAATGTTTTTTTTTACTCCATTTCATGTATCTTAGAAAGTTACTTGATTAAGAATTGGTGTGTCTAGTTCCACAAATATTATTCCACAACATATTCAAGAGTCTGAGGATTTAGATAGGATACATCTGACTGTGTCTTTGTGGGTGTAGGAGATGGGGGGAATGGAAGGGTCAGTTAGGTGGCAAGGCTTGGAGTTCACCTGGTACCAGACATGACAGAAAAGATTGGGAAAAATCTTTGTTTCCAAGGTAGTAGTCACCCAAGCTCCATCTCTTTTACTGCACTCTTATTCCACATGAATGCAGGACAGTTATAAGGTCTGCAAAATGTTACCATTCATTCCTAATGCTTTTTGTTAAATTTGAAGAATCCTCCTATCACATATCAACTTTGATTTTATTAAGTAGTGAAATAATATCTGTGAAACAACATGTGCAAAATGTTTTATGTTCATTTTCCCAAGTAAAATGAATCAAGGTTCATGGAACATTGAAAGAGTATTAAATTTGGAAGCAGAAGACTGAGGTCCAAATTCCAGCACTGCCAACTACCACCTGTGACCTTGGGCAGGTCACTGAGCTTCTTTGGGCCTCAGTTTCTTCATTTGTAAAATTATGAAGTGGACTAGATGTTCTCCAAATCTATCATGCACCATTTTACAAAAGAAGAGTCATACTAATGAAATTAATCGAATTTATAAAGCATATGGATCAGACCCTCATTGCCATATTTTGAACTGTTGCTACCTGAGAATTCTTTGCAAACTATTTAATTCTTTCTAATGCTTTTGCTTCAATGAATTTAAAAACCAGGAGCAAAAATAACAACTCACATATATCTATATGATAATGCTGCTTATGACTGCTATGTAAGACAGAAAGCATAACAATATATAGTGCCTTTATTAATAGTCATTGTGAATTGCTTGGCAGTTATAGTGGACAGGGCTGACCCATAGTGTCTAATTTCCATTAGTATCAGTGGGGGATGTACACCACTGCTAAAGGTAGAAAAAAATCTTAGCTATTAAAATTCAGTTTGAATCTCAGACAGTAAATTTCTAGGGAGCATATCAAATGTGAGTCTTATTAGGAAAAGAAAAATGTGTCTTAATACTTCAAACAATCTCACACAACTCCACAGATAATAAGAGCCACTTATATGTGCAAAAATATAAAGTGCAAAGCATTTTGCATATATTATCTTCCTCGCTCTTTACAACAACCTAGTGAAATAAATACCATAGGTGTTGTCATCTCCCTTTTACAAATAAAGAAAGTAGGGTTCATAGAAACTGAGTGACTTGCCCCAGGTCACACAACCAGTATCAGATACAGGATTCAAAGTCAGGTCTTCCTGACTCCAATACCAATATTTTTTTTCTATTCTACCGCACAGAACTACACTCTATTCAGCAAAGCAGCTGGAATAAAGAATAAATTAGAATGATGGGAATATTAGTCTTTCTTTACTTAGCAAACTAATTTTGGCCTTTGCTTGTAGAGCAAATTTCTGTTTTCTGTCTGATTTCTGTTTATCTTTAAGATGTTACATCATAAATTCTGTCCTAATAGACTCAGGAACTTTATCTCAAGAACATTTTCATGAAGAGACTTTGGGTAGGCTAAAGAAAGTTTCTCCTGCTATGCATTCATTATTTTTATAGTGTGAACAGAGCTGGGAAGATGGATAGATTGAATTACACATTTTCAAATAAGTTCAATGTAGAATAGAAAAAAAACCCCTTAAGACACAAAACCTCAGTATAAAAATTCAATTAAAAGCAAAATGTTTTTAAAAATGGAAATTCAAAGCAAACCTGTATTTTGAAAATGAAGCTTTTTAAAGTAATCATTTTGGGTACTGAAGCATAAACATACTTTAAATATGAATGCCCAAATCTAGGGCAAAAAGAGATTAACTAGACACGAAGCATTCCTGTAACATTCAACCAAAACAGAATAAAAAAAAATAGTATGTATACTTAGCAACAGTGCCAAATATTTATTGGTTAATATTTTAAGTTCCTTTATACACATACGTCTTTCCCCCATGAGAGGCAATGGTACATAGTGGATAGAGAGCTGTCTTCAAAGTGAGAAGGTCCTGTATTTAAGTAATCCCTGGGGCACATATTTGCTGTGTAATCCAAGTCAAGTTATTTAACCTCTTCTTGTCCTATGCAAATTTCTAAAGTTATACATTGCAAAGTAGATACCAACCTACATTGATATAGGGAGTTTCTGGCAAGTAGCACTTTATATCAATGAAATCATAGGCCCAGCTCAAGGCCTAGTCATCACTATACCCTCTTTGTCATTTTAATACATTGCTTTTAAGACAACATAATTTTGTCAGTAAAAGTAGGGTCTCAAATAGCTCTGCCTGAGAGAAGAGTCTATAATCCAAACTTTGTCTCACACTGCTGTGAGAGAAGTTATTATTTTACTATTACGGTAATAACCAATTATTGAACTAGGATCTGGGCTTTTCTCCTTTTATTTCCTCATTTAAGGCCCAGCTCCTGTAAAGAAAAAAATAAATCTCTGAAGGACCTTGTTGATTGATGAGATTGCTCTAACCTTTGAGGAACACACTTCTTGATCCTGGGCCAGACACCACCTAACTAGGAGACCTATTGATAGTCCTACCTACAAGTGTGTGCAAGGGCATCAGCCCTGGGAAAAGAACTTCTTTGGGTTATGGAGTTCCTAAACAATTAACTTGCTGAGGATTTGCAAGTTTATATATAATGTAGACATGATTTCTAATGATTGGTTTTTACACCAGTACAAATTTAAATTTGAGAAGGAAAGAAAACAAACAAACAAAAAAAAACAAGTAAAAGATGTTAAGTGAAATCTCTTATGTGTGTGAGTCCTGGTAAATTTTTAGTGCTTATTACAACTTCATGAGAGTAAAAATAATTGTATCTAGCCCTAAGTTGTGATTAGTGAAACTTGCTATTTTTGGTAAAAGCTCTTGGGACTGTAACTGATTTTATTTTGAAGTTTGAGTTTAGGTGTAGTTGTCTGATAGATCATTAAGTCAGGAATCCACAATTCAAGAGAAATGCCACAAGCTACCCAGAAGGAATGTGACCCTGAACTATTTTAGGTAGAGGTTCGCATCTAAGAAAAAGCTGACAGCACAACCTTGGCATCAGCCTAAGATGAGATCCTTCTGGTTGAGTTTCCCCATTGGGTTCCTTTGAACAGGAATGTTTCCACCTGGCTATTTCTGAGTCTGGCTATGAGGTCGAATTCTGATTAGTATCTAGGAATTGTTCCAAATTACTTTTCATTCTCACTACTATTTTTTCTAGGAATGGTGTGTTAACTGGAAAACAGGACCAGAAATGCCCCCATGACCACATGCAAATGTTTCAGTTCTGACAGAATGTCATTTGGCACCATCTGGTTTATGGCTTTCTGTGATCTTCTCTGCATAAGTGCTCCTCCAGGGGACAGGGCTGTGATGGTACTACTTGAAGCAACACTTGAAAGAACTTGAGTTAGTTTGGGTGTATAAGTTTCCATCTTTTGCTTAATGCTCTGAAAAGAATTCATAACAACCTAACTTGTTGCATGTTGGAGGAACTGAAGTGGAGTTAGGCTATGCTAATACCTATCTGATTTCTTCAGGCTTAGTGCAATTGTTTTTATGCTACTATTCTTTCCCAAGTCTCCATATTCAATGGTTTCCTGTAACTTCGCCCTTTTGATGGGTGGCTGAAAAAGTCTGAATCCTGAGAGTTTATACTTCCCTTGAGTCTCTTATTTGAATATTGAATTTTCTGTTATTTTCCTTTTTCATTCAGAAATAATTGAAAGTCCCTTAATTCATTGAATATAAATCTTTTCTCCTGCAAGATTATACTCAGTTTTGCTGGATTGTTGATTCTTGGTTGTAACCCAAGCTCTTTTTGCCTCCTGGAATGTCATATTCCAGGCCCTCTGATCCTGTAAATGTAGAAGCTAGGAAGTAATGCATAATCCTGACTGTTGTTCAACAGTATTTAAATTATTTCTTTTTGACTGCTTGCTGTATTTTCTCCTTATCCTGATAATGCTGAAATTTGGCTGCAATAGTCCTTGGAGTTTTCATTTCGGGATATCTTTCAGTGGGTGATCAGTAGATTCTTTCAACGACTATTTTGCACTCTAGTTCTAGGACCTCAGGGTAATTTTCCTTGATAATTTCTTGAAAGATATTGTCCAGGTTCTTTTTTTGATGGTGGCTTTGAAGTAGTCCCATAATTCTTAAATTATATATCTGTTTTCCAAGTCAGTTTTTTTTCCAATGAGATATTTTATGTTTTCTTCTATTTTTTTTCATTCCTTTGATTTTTTTTTGACTGATTCTTGATATCTTTTTGAGTCATTAGGTTCCAGTTGCTTAATTCTAATTTTTAAGAAATGAATTTTTCTTCAATTAGCTTTTGTACTTCCTTTTTTCATTTAGCCAATTTTAACTTTTAATGAGTTGTTTTCTTCAGCCATTTTTTTGTCCTTCCTTTTCCAAACTATTGACTTTCTTTTATATACCTATCATTTATTTTCCCAATATTTCTTCTACCTCTCTTATTTGACTTTTAAAATCCTTTTTTAGCTCTTCCAAGATAAAAGCTTTTGGGGCTTGAGACCAATTCATATACCTCTTGGGGTTGTCAGATCTAGGCATACTGACAGTGTTGTCTTCTGAGTTTGTCTTCATCTCCCTTGTCACCATAAACAATCTCTATGTTCAAAGTTCTTTTTTGCTTTTTGTTCACGATGTTTTTTATTTCCTGGGTTTCAAAGTTGAGCTCTCCTGCTAGAGCATGGGGGGCACTGTCCCAAACTTATTGTGCTGGGGGCCAGGAGTCTAGTCACTAGCTTTGTTCCTTGGGGCCTAGGTGATGGCTTCTGAAGGCTGTAAGTATCTGGCTGCTTACCTAGTGTGGAGCTGAGTTCCTAGTGGTGGTGTCTGATAATGTCTCCTTATCTGGGGCTGCACCGAAGCATGTGAAGGTCTGCTGTTAGAAGACACCTATCTTCCCAGGACTGTGCTGAAACAGGGGGAGTCCCAGCTGCTGGAAGACATTTGCTTGCCCTGGGCTGCACCATAACACACGTTGGTTCTCTGAGCTAGAGTCTGTTGTTTTCCCTGGATGTGGCACATGGTTGAGGGGGGGGGGATTTCCTGCTATTGGCATTTACCTGCTCCACCACTCTGGGACTCAGGATCTCCCACTGGTTTTCTGAGGTGGAGCATGCTGTAGGCTTGCTAGCATGTGTCTTTCCTTGGACTCTGCTTCCCTCTTATCCGAGTGAGATGGACCATTTTTTTGCTGATATTCTAAGTCTCCCAGACCAAAAGACTGCTCCACCCCATCTTTCCACTGGTTCTGCTGTTCTGGGACCTGTTCTATCTGGACATTTGACAAACCCCCAGACTTTCAAGACTTTGTTAAAAACAATCCTCAACTTAATAGAAGATTCAACATACAAGAACTAAGAGACACATAAGGTACATACCAAAGACTTACTGTAAGGGGTTTACAAGAACAGACTGCTTACCTTTTATATAACATAAAATGTAAAATCTATGCCTAACATTCTTATTAATAATTGGTGAGCTTATAAGAAAGAGGGGGATAAACCTGACTATGACATAAATATAAAAAGTAAAACCATTTAGAAACAACTAAAAAGAGTAACTATTTTATACAAGAGACGTGCAAGAAGAAGAAAGGCTACAGAAGATTTAGACGGAGGGGAGGGCTGGTAGTTCTGGTGACCTACTTTCATTGGGAATGGGTTTAAGAGGGAACAATGCATATATATTTAGAAGAGTATTAAAGTCTTCTAAATTTAGAAGAAATAAAATGGTGGGGGTTTAGTGAGGGGAGAGGACAAGGCAAGGATTAGGACAAGGGAGGAATTTTTAGAGGGGAGAATGAGGGAATAGGTAAAGGGAGTTTAGATTAATGGAAATGGAGGGATAGAGTAGGGATCCTTAGACGGGAAAGGCAAATAATAAGAGGGCAAGGTGGTTGGTAGAGGAGGGAGGTAGGCAAGTAATAAGAAGGCAATGTAGTGGGTAGAAGTAAGTAGAGGAGGCAGGAGGGCTAGGAAACAAAAGATATGTACAAACATAAAAAAAAACAAAGATCAGGGGTAGATTCTGTTTGGGAAAGTATATGTCTATATAAACATGTATATGTGTATAAGTGTATGTATATATCTGTATGTGTATGTATATATTGAGGAATATCTAAATTATATTGTAGCCTTCTGGGGTGTGGGGGCAGGGGAAAAAAGAACAAAATTAAAAAGTGCGCAGCAGAGAACAAAGGAAAACACAAGGAAGCCAAGAAAAGATGGACAATTCTCAACACAAGGTGTATTATTTATCATACAGGATTTCTTGAAATGAAAATTTATTGTTACATATTTTGAATCCTCTCATATGCTCTGCTATGCACATGATATGCTTTTTGTTCTTTCTTACTTTATATTTAAGTTTCAATATTTAAATTTATATATGTTTTTGTTTCCTCTATTTTGTATTTGTGTTCTGGTAAAATACAATTTTAAAAAATAGAGGGGAGAATGAGGGAATAGGTAAAAGGAGTTTAGATTAATGGGAATGGGGGGATAGGAGAGGGATCCTTAGAGGGGGGAAGGCAAGTAATAAGAGGGCAGGGTGGTTGGTGGAGGAGGGGGGTAGACAAGTAATAGGAAGGCAATGTAGTGGGTAAAAGTAAAGTAGAGGAAGCAGTTAGGATGGGAAACAAAAGATATGTACAAACCTAAAAAACAAAGATCAGAAGTACATTATGTTTGGGAAAGTGTATGTCTATATATGCATGTATATATGTATAAGTGTATGTATATATCTGTATGTATATGTATATATTAAGAAATATCTAAATTATATTGTAACCTTCTGGGGGAATTGGGGGGAGGGGAAAATAACAAAGTTAAAAAGTGTGTGGCAGAGAGCAAAAGAAAACCCAGGGAAGCCAAGAAAAGATGGACAAATCTCAGCACAAGCTGTATTATTTATCATATAGGCTTTCTTGAAATTAAAATTTATTTTTAAATATTTTGAATCCTCTCCTATACTCTTCTATGAACATGACATGCTTTTCTTCTTTCCTACTTTATATTTAAGTTTCAACATTTAAGCTTATGATATGTTTTTGTTTCTTTTCTCTACTTTCTATTTGTGTTCTTGTAAAATAAAATTTAAAAAATGATCTTTGGAGATGCAATGTGGTCTGAAAGTTTCAAAAGCATGGTAGATAACAAGAAAATGGCTGGTATGGTATGGTTATATATATGAAATGTTGAGCACAAGATATAACCAAGAGAATGTCACCTGAACTAAACCTCAGACAAGTCCAAATGCAATGGCTTGGACATTAAGTAGACACTTTATTTTTTAAATTTTATTTAATTTATTTAATATATTTAGTTTTCAGCATTGATTTTCACAACAGTTTGAATTACAAATTTTCTCCCCATTTCTACCCTCCCCCCCACTCCAAGATGGTGTATCTTCTGGATGCCCTGTTCCCCAGTCAGTCCTCCATTCTGTCACTCCATTCCCCTCCCATCAGCTTTTCTTGTAGGGCAAGATAAATTTCTACGCCCCATTGCCTGTATATCTTATTTTCTAGTAGCATGCAAAAATTTTTTCTTTGTTTTTGAACATGTGTTTTCAAAACTTTGAGTTCCAAATTCTCTCCCCTCTTCCCTCCCCACCCACCCTCCCCAAGAAGTCAAGCAATTCAACATAGGCCACGTGCATATCATTATGTAAAACCCTTTCACAGTACTCATGTTGTGAAAGTCTAACTATATTTTGCTCCTTCCTAACCTATCCCCCTTTATTGAATTTTCTCCCTTGATCCTGTCCCTTTTCGAAAGGGTTTGTTTTCGATTACCTCCTCTGCCATCTGCCCTCCCTTCTATCATCCCCCCTTTTTTATCTTCTTCCTCCTTCTTTCCTGTGGGGTAAGATACCCAATTGAGTGTGTATGGTATTCCCTCCTCAGGTCAAATCTGATGAGAGCAACATTCACTCATTGCCCCTCACCTGCCTTCTTTCTCTTCCTACACAACTGGTTTTGCTTGCCACTTTTATGCAAGATAATTTACCCCATTCTATCTCTCCCTTTCTCCCTCTCTCAATATATTCCTCTCTCATCCCTTAATTTGATTTTATTTCTTTTAGATATCATCCCTTCATCTTCAACTCACCCTGTGCCCCCCCCGTCTCTATGTCTCTATCTCTCTCTATGTATGTATGTATGTGTGTGTGTGTGTATATATATATATATATACATATATATATACATATATATATATATATATATATATATACATATACAAATACACACACACACATACACACACACACGTTCCCTTCAGCTACACTAATGCTGAGGTCTCATGAATCATACACATCATCTTTCCATGTAGGAATGTAACCAAACAGTTCAACTTTAGTGAAGTCCCCTTCAATTGCTTGTTCTTGTTCTTTTTCTTGATTACCTTTTCATGATTCTCTTGATTCTTGTGTTTGAAAGTCAAATTTTCTATTCAGCTCTGGTCTTTTCATTGAGAAAGCTTGAAAGTCCTCTATTTTATTGAAAATCCATATTTTGCCTTGGAGCATGATACTCAGTTTTGCTGGGTAGGTGATTCCTGGTTTTAATCCTAGCTCCACTGACCTCCGGAATATCGTATTCCAAGCCCTTCGGTCCCTTAATGTGGAAGCTGCTAGATCCTGTGTTATCCTAATTGTGTTTCCACAATAGTCAAGTTGTTTCTTTCTGGCTGCTTGCAGTATTTTCTCCTTGATCTGGGAGCTCTGGAATTTGGCGACAATATTCCTAGGAGATTTCTTTTTGGGTTCTATTTGAGGAGGTGATCTGTGGATTCTTTCAATTTCTATTTTGCCCTGTGGCTCTAGAATATCAGGGCAGTTCTCCTTGATATCCTATTCCACTGATCCACCACTGTCTTTCTTAGTAAGTACCAAGTAGTTTTGATGACTGCTGCTTTATAATACAGTTTAACATTTGTTATGACTAGGCCACCTTCCCTAGCATTTCTTTCCATTAATTTCCTTGATATTCTGAACCTATTTTTCTTCTAGATGAATGTTGTTATTATTTTATCTAGCTCTATAAAATATTTTTTGGCAGTTTGATTGGTATGGCAATAAATAAATAAATTAATTTAGGTAAAGTAGGGGTTTTTATTATATTAGTTCAGCCTAACGAGCAATTGATGTTTTCCCATTTATTTAGATCTAACTTTACTTTGTGAAGTGCTTTGTAATTGCGTCATATAGATCCAGGGTTTGTCTTTGCAGATAGACTCCCAAATATTTCAGAATGTCTCTAGTAACTTTAAGTGGAATTTCTCTTTCTATCTCTTGCTGTTGGGCTTTGTTAGTAATACATAGACCCGCCAAGGATTTATGAGGGCTTATTTTATATCCTGCAACTTTGCTAAAATTACTTATTTCAAATAGTTTTTTATTTGATTCTTTAGAATTCTCTAAGTGAATTTCATATCATCTGCAAAGAGTGATAGTTTAGCTTCTTCTTTGCCTATTCTAATCCCTCCAATTTCTTTTTCTTCTCTTATTGCTACAGCTAACATTTCTAGTACCAATTTGTGTAATAGAGGTGATAATGCACATCTTTGTTTAATCACCGGTCTTATTGGAAATGCATCTAGCTTATCCCGATTACATATAATGCTTGCTGATGGTTTTAGGTAGATGCTGATTATGATTTTAAGGAAGACTCTGTTTAATCCTATGCTTTCTAGTGTTTTTAAAGTGATTAGGTATAGTATTTTGTCAAAGGCTTTATCTGCATCTATTGAGATGATCATATGGTTTCGACTTGTTTTGTTGTTGATATAATAAATTATACTGATAGCTTTCCTAATACTGAACCAGCTTTACATTTCTTGGAATACATCTTATGTGGTGATAGTGTATTATTCTCATGATAAGTTGCTGCAATCTTTTTGCTAATATTTTATTTATGAATTTTACATGTATACTCATTATGGAAATTAATCTGTAATTTTCCTTTTCTGTTTTGATTCTTCCAGATTTAGCTACTAGTACCATATTTGTGTCATAAAAAAAATTTGGTAGGACTCCTTCTTCACCTGTTTTCCAAAATAATCTATAAGGTATGGGAATTATTTTTTTAAATTTTGATAGATTTTGCTTGTAAATCCATCTGGCTCTGGAGATTTTTTCCTAAGGACTTCACTGATGGCTTTTTTTAATTCATTTTTCTGAGATGGGGTTATTTAGGTGTTTCACTTCCTCTTCTGTTAATCTGGGCAATTTATATGTTTGTAAATATTCATCCATTTCCATAAGATTATCAAATTTATGGGCATACAATTGAGCAAAATAATTCCTAATTATTGTTGTAATTTCCTCCTCATTGTAGGTGAATTCACTCTTTTCATTTTTGATCCTGGTAACTTGATTTTCTTCTTTCTTTTTTTCATCAAATTGACTAAACATTTATGAATTTTATTGATTTTTTTCAATAAAACCAGCATTTCATTTATTTTTTATTTCCATAATTTTCTTTATTTCAATTTTATTAATCTCTCCTTTGGTTTTCAGTATTTCTAATTGATATTTTATTGGAGATTTTCAATTTGTTCTTTTTTAGTTTTTTTTCAGTTGTTTTCTCTATTTTATTCATGTAAGCATTCAGAGATATACAACTTCCCTTAAGAACAGTTTTCACTGCAACCCATAAGTTTTGCATTGGTTTCTCATTATTGTCATTCTTTTCAATGAAGTTATTGATTTCTATGATTTGTTTTTTGATACACTCATTCTTTAGTATTAGATTATTTACTTTGCAACTTTTTTTTAATTCTTTTTTGGAGGGGGGCAAGTCAGGGCAATTGAGGTTAAGTGACTTGCCCAAGGTCACACAGCTAGTGAATATGTCAAGTGTCTGAGACCAGATTTGAACCCATGTCCTGCTGACTCCAGGGCCAGTGCTCTAATCACTGCACCACCTAGCATCCCCTTCCAATTAATTTTTACTCTATCTCCCCATGGTCCTTTGTTACAAATACTTTTTATTGCATTACAATCTGAAAAGGATGCATTGACTATTTCTGCCTTTCTGCAATGGATTGTGACTCTTTTATGCCTTAGTACATAGTCATTTTTTCGTTTATGTGGCATGTACCTCTAAAAAATACTATATTCCTTTCTATCACCATTCAGTTTTCTCCAGAAATCTATCATATCTACATTTTCTAAAAAATTTATTCACCTCCTTAACTTCTTGTTTATTTTCAAGTTAAATTTATCAGGTTCAGAGAGGGTGGTTTGAAGTCCCCCACTAGTATAGTTTTGCTGTCTATTTCTTTCTGTAACTCCCTTCACTTCTCCTCTAAGAATCTGAATGCTATATCACTTGGTGCATACACATTAATGATATTACTTCCTTCTCTATGGTGCCTTTTAGTAGGATATACTTTCCTTCTTTATCACTTTTAATTTAGATCTATGTTTGCTTTTTCTCTGAGATTAGAATTGCTACCCTGGATTTTTTTTACTTCAGCTAAACCTTAATATTCTACTCTAGTCTTTTACCTTTACTCTGTGTGTATTCCCCTGTTTCAAATGTCTTTCTTGTAAACAACATATTGTAGAATTATGGTTTTTAATCCATTCTGCTACCTGCCTCCATTTTATGGGAGAGTTCAACTCATTCATATTCACAGTTATCATTAATATCTTTGTCTTTTTTCTATTCTATCACCCCCCAGTTTATGTTTTTTTTTTTTTCTCCCTTCACCTCCTCAGAAGAGTTTTGCTTTTGACCACTGCCTCTATATCAGTAATTAAGGTGGGACTTTCTTTTACTGTTTTCTCTTTTATCACTTATTTAATAAAGTGCCTTTGAAGAGTCTGGCCTTTGTTTCTTTGATTAAATCAGGGGTATTTGATGACCTCTTTGCCTCAAGGGAAAGACTAGTTTACACGGGTTTGAGTCACGTTTGTGATGCCAGAAGCTTTTAGGCCCCGTGGGTTTGAGTCCCACATTGTGATTCCCTTTGACCCTCAACATGATATATAAACTTAGAGGCTGGCATTTTTTTTTCCTTTGGGGCTCTCACTCACTGGAAGAGTGGCATGGGATTCTGGGCAAGCTGTTGTAACTGCCCTCCAACTTTGCTGACTCGTACCCATGGACTCTTTGGTAACTATGAATTGTAATTTGGTCTGTTTATGATTGTTTGTAATTTGTTTTTATTTGCTCTGAAGTTCAGGTCGCTGGATTTTCTACCTGAACTAAGTTACTTTCCTTAGTAAAGCAGATCAAAGAACCTATGCTGGCAGCTCTTGTTGCTGTTCTTGTTGGGTCTTACACCCCACAACAGCTGCTAGAAGATTGTTGTTACAGCCTCCCTCAATATGCCCTCCTTATCACTCCCCCCTTTTCTTCCACTTTGCCTTGCTACTTCTTCCCTCCTTTCTAACTACCCCTCCCCTTTTACTTTTCCCTTTCCCCTCCTACGTCCTATAGGACAAGTTTGCTTTCTATACTTAAATATAGTATGTTATTCCTTCCTTGAACTAAATCTGATGAGAGTAAAGTTCAAATACTTCTCTCTCCCTTCTTTCCCTGTACCATAATATGTTTTTGTGCCCCTTCATGTGATGTAGTTTACCCTTTTCTGCCTCCTCTTTAACTCTTCCTCCATTATAATCCCTTTACATCCCTAAATTAAGTTTTTTACATCACATCAGTTATTTTATAGGCACACCCTTTGTCTATGTATATCCCTTTTAGATGTTGTGCTAACTATACCATTTTCAAGATTAACTAATATCATCCTCCCTTATTGGGATGTAAACAATTTTCCCTTGTTGAATAACAAAGTTTTGTTTTCTTTTTTTTCCATTTACCTTTTTATGCTTCTCTTGAGTCTTGTATTTGAAGATCAAATTTTCCATTGAGCTCTGGTTTTTTCACGAAGAAGATCTTTAATTCCCGTATTTCATTGGATGTCCATCTCCTTGCCTGAAGATTATGCTCAGTTTTGCTGGATAGTTGATCCTTGGTTGTCATCTAGGCTGCTTTGCCTTTCAGATTACCGTATTCCAATCCCTCTCATCTTTTGCAATCAGAGTAGAAGGAGAAGCTGCATGGTCCTGTGTGTGCCTGACTGAAGCTCCACGATATCAGAATTGTTTTTTTTTCTGGCTACTTGTAGTATTTCCTCATTCACCTAATAATTCTGGAATTTGGCTATAATATTCCTTGGAGTTTTAAATTTGGGATCTCTTTTAGGAGGTGATTGGTGGATTCTTTCAATGACTATTTACCCTCTTTTTAGGACCTCGGGGCAGTTTTCTTTAATGATTTCTTGAAAGACACTGTCCAGTCTCTTTTTTTTCATCATATCTTTCTGGAAGACCAATAATTCTTAGATTGTCTTTCCTGGATCTATTTTCCAGGTCTGTTGTTTTTCTAAAGAGATATTTTATATTTTCTACTCCTTCTTATTCTTTAGATTTTGTTTGACTGATTCTTGATGCCTCAGAGAGTCATTAGCTTCTGCTTGCCCAATTCTAATTTTGAACAAGTTGTTTTCTTCTGATAGCTCCTGCATCTCTCTTTCCATGTGGCCAATTTTACTTTTCAAAGAGTCATTTTGTCCTGTTAGCTTCTGTAATTTTTCTTTTACCTCTCTAGTTTGGCTCTTAAAGTCCTCCTTGAGCTCTTCCAGAAATGCTTTATGGGCTTGAGACCAAATCATATTCCCTTTTGAGGTTACAGATGTGGGTATAGTTTTAATGCTGTCCTCTTCTGAATTCCTACTTTGATCTTCTCTGTCACCATAGCAGTCAGGGGCCTGGGCCTGCTCCAGTTCCAGCATGGTGCTCTGGTATGGTTGGGTGTTGTTCTGCATGCTGAGCACTCTCTGAGTCTTGTGCAACAGATCCCTCCCATCAACTTTCCAAACTCTCCTGCGTTGGAAGTCTGCCACATACTGTCACCTCATGGATTCTACCTCTCTCAAATTTGTTCAGATTCGCTTTTTAAGAAGCATCTGAAAGAATTTGTGAGAGAGCTCAAGTATGTCCCAGCTTTCACTCTGCCACGTTTCCTCCACCTCTAGCTTGCAGAATCTTAAGCACAGCCTTAATGATGTGTAGAATGAGTGCAACTATGTGGTAATTTGAACATTCCTTGGCATTGTCCTTCTTTAGGATTGAAATGTAAAATGATCTTTGCCAATCCAGTGGCCACTTGTTTTGGTTTTACAAATTTGCTGACTTACTGTGTGCAGAGTTCTGCATTCATTTGGGAATATCTTTCCCTTTCTCCTTTCACTGTGACTCAGCTATTTGTAAAGCCTCATCACACAGCTATTTTTGTTTTCTTACTCTTCTCTTTCTTTGGAATGTTTTTTTGTTGCTGCCTCCTGTACAATAATTTAGGCAGTCTATCTACCAGCTTTATTCTCTTAAATTTATTCATTATTTAGACAATATTTGTAAGGGATGCTACTTAAGTCACACCTATATGGTCTGATGATATTCTCTACTTTCTTCCATTTATGTCTCAGAAATGATCCGAACAGTAAATAGGACAAGACTATTGGTTCCTTATCTCAGGGCATCAAAATTTAGAGGGTGTTAGTAGCACTTGCAATTGTTCAGCAGAGAAACAATCGAGTTTTAGCACCTAGTTAGCAAGAAAAATTAATTAAAATAAGAAACTCACAGATAACACCTTCTTTTCCCAAAAGAGTGCAGTCCAAGTAAACACGAGAAAACCCCAGATCATTCTGCATTGCACCATTCATGATATCCAAATGTCCTTTTAGGGGAAGTGTCCAAGGTTTCCATCTCTATGGAGTTTTTTTTTTAATTTTATTTAATTTATTTAATATGTTTAGTTTTCAGCGTTGATTTTCACAAGAGTTTGAATTACGAATTTTCTCCCCATTTCTACCTTCCTGCCCACTCCAAGATGGCATATATTCTGGTTGCCCCATTCCCCACTCAGCCCTCCTTTCTGTCCCCACTCCCCTCCCATCCCCTTTCCCTTCTTCTCTTGTAGGGCAAGATAAATTTCTACACCCCATTGCCTGTGTACTATGTATCTTATTTCCTAGTTACAAGCAAAAACTTTTTTTTTTGTTTTTGAACGTCTGTTTTTAAAACTTTGAGTTCCAAATTCTCTCCCCTCTTCCCTCCCCTCCCACCCTCCCTAAGAAGGCAAGCAATTCAACATAGGCCACATGCATACTCATGTTGTGAGAGACTAACTATATTTTGCTCCTTCCTAACCTATCCCCCTTTATTGAATTTTCTCCCTTGACCCTGACCCTTTTCAAAAGTGTTTGTTTTTGATTACCTCCTCCCCCTCTTTGCCCTCCCTTCTATCATCCCCCTTTTTTATCTTCTTCCTCTTTCTTTCCTGGGGGTAAGATACCCAACTGACTGTGTATGGTATTCCCTCCTCAGGTCAAATCTGATGAGAGCAAGATTTACTCATTCTTCTTCACCTGCCCCCTCTTCCCTTCCTACAGAAACACTTTTTCTTGCCACTTTTATGTGAGATGATTTGCCCCATTCTATCTCTCCCTTTCTCTTTCTCTCAATATATTCCTCTCTTTTGCATTAATTTGATTTTTTTTAGATATCATCCCTTCATATTCAACTCACCCTGTGCCCTCTGTCTCTGTCTCTATCTCTCTCTGTCTCTCTCTCTGTCTCTCTCTCTTTATATATATATATATATATGTATATATATGTATATATATATGTATATATATACATATATATACACCTACATATATACATACCTAGACACACACATACACACACACACACACACACACACATATATATATATACATACATACACATATATATGCATATTCCTTTCAGCTACTGTGATACGGAGGTCTCATGAATCATATACATCATCTTTCCATGTAGGAATGTAAACAAAACAGTTCAACTTTAGTAAGTCAATTGTGATTGCTCTTTCTTCTTTGCCTTTTTATGCTTCTCTTGATTCTTGTGTTTGAAAGGCAAATTTTCTATTCAGCTCTGGTCTTTTCATTGAGAAAGCTTGAAAGTCCTCTATTTTGTTGAAAATCCATATTTTTCCTTGGAGCATGATACTCAGTTTTGCTGGGTAGGTCATCCTTGGTTTTAATCCTAGCTCCATTGACCTCTGGAATATCGTATTCCAAGTCCTTCGATCTCTTAATGTAGAAGCTGCCAGATCTTGAGTTATTCTGATTGTGTTTCCACAATACTCAAATTGTTTCTTTCTGGCTGCTTGCAGTATTTTCTCCTTGATCTGGGAGCTCTGGAATTTGGCAACAATATTCCTAGGAGATTTCTTTTGGGGATCTATTTGAGGAGGCAATCGGTGGATTCTTTCAATTTCTATTTTGCCCTGTGACTCTAGAATATCAGGGCAGTTCTCCTTGATAATTTCTTGAAAGATGATATCTAGGCTCTTTTTTTGATCATGGTTTTCAGGTAGTACAATAATTTTTAAATTATCTATCCTGGATCTACTTTCCAGGTCAGTGGTTTTTCCAGTGAGATATTTCACATTGTCTTCCATTTTTTTTATTCCTTTGGTTCAGTTTTATAATATCTTGATTTCTCATAAAGTCACTAGCTTGCACTTGCTCCAATCTAATTTTTAAGGTCGTATTTTCTTCAGTGGTCTTTTGGACCTCCTTTTCCATTTGCCTAATTCTGCCTTTCAAGGCATTTTTCTCCTCATTGGCTTTTTGGAGCTCTTTTGCCATTGGAGTTAGTCTAGTTTTTACAGTGTTGTTTTCTTCAATGTTTTTGCAGTATTTTTTGTGTCTCCTTTAGCAAGTCATTGACTTGTTTTTCTTTTTTTAATTTTTAGTTTACAACACACAGTTCTACATAATTTTGAGTTCCAGATTTTCTCCCCTCCCTCCCCACTCCCTCCACAAGATGGCATGGAATCTCATATAACTACCATGTATAACTTCGCATTGAATTATTTTATACACTAGTCAAGTTGTGAAGAAGAATTATGACCAATGGAATGAATCATGAGAAAGAAGAAACAGAACCAAAAAAACCCCAAAAACAAAAACAAAAGAGAAGAAAAAAAGGCAAGCATGAAGTGTGCCTCAATCTGCATTCAAACTTCATAGTTCTTTCTCTGAATGTAGATAGTATTCTCCATTGTGAGTCCTTTGGAGTTGTCCTTGCACCTTGTGTTGCTGAGAAGAGCTAAGTTTGTCAGGGTTGGTCCTCACGGAATCCATATATCTGTGGTTGTGTACAATGTTCTCCTGGCTCTGCTCCACTCACTCAGCATTATGTCGTGTAGGTTTTTCCAGGCTGTTATGAAGTCCAGATCATCCCCATTTCTAGGACTATTGTGTAGGAAAGTTATTGTTAGCACATTTCACAGATGAGGTCTTATGTAAAGCCATGCAATTTGTAGAAAAGAGACTAAAACTCAGGTTTCCTTCCTTTTCTTGTTTCTTCCTTTCATCGGTTAAATTACCTGGTTTCTGAATGGTTGGAAAAACAGATATTACATCTTTGGGTACCAAAAAAACTAGTCCTTTGGGAAAAACAAGAGTATCCTTAGCCTAGGAGGATTCATGTGTGATCAGTGATTCTAAGACCTTGTCACTTTGTTCAGCAGGTACATTGTTGTGAATTTACATGCATATAAATGTTTTGTGTTTTCTGAACAAAGTGGAGCTGGCTATCTAAAAGAAATTGGTAGTAAAGGAAATATTTTATAAAAATTAAATAATCTTTTATGTATATCTGAATTTCACATAGTAATGGATTACTTTCAGGATAAAGTTTTATGGTGAAAAGAGCATGAGATTGAGATAGGAAGACTTGGCTTGGATAATGTCTCTGACAATATAGCCTCATAACCATGATCAAGTAGCTTTGCCTCTCTGGGACTCAGTTTCCTAAGCAGCAAAATTAGAATTAATGATATCTCTAGGTCTCGTCTCCTAAGATTATTATGATGATCAACTGAGAGTATATAAAATCATGTTTTGTATAATGTAAAGTGCGACATAAATATCCATATTCATTATGATTATTACCATTAACATCATGAGGGAAATTCCATAGCATGCAGTTTCAGGCTACAATCTGGAAACTGACAATAACTCATCATTAAGGTTTTACTTCATGAAATCTTCCCTTCCCCAAAGCAGTATTCATTAAGAGCAATATTCTCTAGGTTTGGAGAAGAGAGCTGTCCTAAAACTCTAAGGAATTCCACACTAGGATGTCTTGTGTAACTTGTTGAGAAACTTATTTTTCATAAAACTAATAAGAATGGAAAGAAGTAAGAATTTTTAAGCATCTGTTATGTGTGAGGCACTTTTTTGAGCATTTCATGTTATCTCATTTGATTCTCAAAACAACCACGGGCAACAGATGTTACTTTTATCCCCATTTCATATTTAAGGAAAATGAGGCAGGAAGATGTTAAGTGGCTGGCCTTGAGTCACACAGCTAGTAAGCATCTGAAGAAGAACTCAGGTCTTCTGGACTCCAGGTCCAGCACTCTATACATTGTGCCACCTAACTGCTTCCTAATAGAAGTAAAATCCCAAAGGTGACAGATCTGATGTAAATGTTCAGTTGATGTAAACACCTGACCACAAACCTGTAACTTAAAAAAAGTATTAATGTTCATCAACACCCCCTCTCCAAAAACAAAACAAAGCAAAACACAGAGGTTACACAACTAAGCAAAAAGAAAAGAAAGAGAGAAAGAAGAAAAGATAACCTTTTAGATGAATAAGAGAACTTGTAAATTAAATTTCTAAAATGTAGAAAACTGTTTTAAATTACAAAGCTGAAGAAAAGAACTGGCTCAAAGCCATACAAGGTGAATCTCAGATTGCAACCATACAATTTCATTTAATTACCAGTCCCAGCCTCACAGAATGTAGCCAACAGGAAGTGGATCTATTGTAGGAGAACTGAAAGACTGGAGTAGGTTTAAAATGTTGTGACTGTCTTTTTAATAGGTACGTTGCCAGTAAAATACATTAGTTTTCAAGTGGATGATTGTGGTTTGCATTTTATGTGCCATTATGTCTAATTCATTTTATGCTCCAGCAGAGAAAATTATTTCCCTCCCTCCAATTTGTATGACAAACACAAAAGAATAATCCAGTGAAAAATACATTGATTTAATATGATCATACACAGTTTCACCGTCTAAATAAATACCTTCTCAGGGCAGAGTTATTGCAAATAATAACTGTGACCTTTAAATATATGCAGTTCACTTATACCTAAAGAATAGCCTTGAAAATAAATCTTCTAATTCAATGATGGTAGAAACAGAACTTAAAAAAATAAATCCAGGGCAATGGTAAGTTAAGAAAAATTTAAAAACTGGGTAACACCTGGAAACACAATGACCTGAAGTGATAACTGTTTATGTGGAGAATATTTGGGGCCTCCATGCTACTTTTTCAAAGCAGTTGCTATACTGTAGATACAAGTTTTGGTTATGAAGTCGCTATGGCATTTATGGAGAGTAAATAATCCAATACCTAGCTAGAGAGGTGGATTGAGGGGAAAAGCAGGACAATTGTGAAATAGTATGCAAAAAGTTTCTTGCTCACATCTCCAACCCTGGCCTCCCTTAATTTATAGGCTTTACACAGATAATTTTGAATTTAGTTCTGGAAGAAAATTTTGAAGCCATTTATCCAGAGGTCCTCAACCTGTGGAGTGTAGAACGACTGAGGGACGTGGATTTATTCCAAGCATATGTAAATATATAAATTGATAAATAAATGCACAATATGCCTTATATGTAGAAGTATCATTGTATTCTAAATGTATACAGAGTTTGTTTTGATGTACAAAAATACAAATTAATTGAAATGAATTACTGAACCCCTTGTAGCTTTTTGTCATCATTATCTTTGGAAAGACAATTTGAACAATTTTTAAGTTAAAAGAAAATAGTCTGTCATATGGTGGGTGTGGCTGTTGGATTGTTTCAGTGCTGCACTGTTATCCTTATGATGTCAAGACAAAGTGAGCAAGGCCCTTAGCATGTTGGTTAAGGTATCGTAGAGAACTAACAAGAGAGTACATCTGAGAGTTACAGCACATGGACGAGAATTGGTGGGATGCTATTTGCACTTTTAGAAGGGATACTCACACAGTAAGATAACATGATATGATATGATATGATATGATATGATATGATATGATATGATATAATATAATAACACAGCTCTAACTGCATATTTGTCTATTTGTTTTAGAATAGTTATGTGGCTAGAAGGGAAAGAAGTTCTTTCATTTTACAAATGTTATCTCACTTGATCCTATAAATAATCCTGCAAAGCATATTAGTTTATGAAGTTAATCCCTATCTGGGTGATCTTGAGCCTCAGTTTCCAAACCTGTAAAATGGAAAAGATGTTTCCTAAGAGCTCATTTCCATCTTTAAAATGCCATTGATTCTATCATTCTAAGGTGTTTGAAAATAGGCATGTCAAGATATTTTAATAAATAATCTCAAAAAATACATCAGAATATTTATCAATATTTCCCTTTATTTCATTTCTAATTTAAGAAGACAAAAATAGTATACAGTGCATTTTTGAGATCCAGAAATCAGGAGATCATGGTTCATTGCTATTATTTTTTAGATTAGTTTTTTTTGTCATTCATTTAATAATTATACTTACTGAACTTTTAACCTATGCTCAAAGTTTCTGTTTTCTCCTTGCTTATTCATTTCTTTACTTTTTGGCATTGACTTCACTATTTCCATACTGAAGAAATTGATGGGCTGAGATGAAACAAATACAGCAATATATGCAATAATGTTTGCTATCATAAAGGACTTGTTACGCTCTTGGATGAATTGGGCTACATAATTTCATATTATTATTCACGTCATGATGTAATACTTTAAGAAGTGTCAGTGTTAAGAAACTGATTTTTTAAGAATGGCTATGAAATAGGATCAAATTTTGATTTGAAACCTTTTTCTTGAAATAAATGTGAAAAGTGACCCACATTCTATATATTGCTTGACTAAAATTTTCCATTATATATTAAAAAAACAATGTTAGGAGACCTTTAAACTCTACTGGTTTAAATATTTCCCAGTTTGCAAGATGAACAAGCAGCAGGCAAGCTGATAAAAGTAAGAAGGGAACATTGATTCTAAATCTGAAGTGCTGTTGGCTGCTACTATATTTTTTTCCAAACAAGAATAGGTGTTTCATTTTTTCAATCATTGAGCTAGGAAAGAAGAAAAACTCACATATGCAAAGCATGTTTAAACTTTTCTCCAAATAAAACTGATGGGTAGATAAGATAATATTACTGACCTAAGAAGAAAAGTGATCTCAAATGAAGCAAAACCAAAAATAGTTCTAATTAAAAGAGATAAGGATGGACACTATATCCTGCTAAAAGGTACCATAGAAAATGATATAATATCATTAATAAACATATATCCACCAAGTGGTATAGGATCCAAATTCTCATAGGAAAAGTTAAGGGTGTTACTGGGAGAACAAAAAGAGCAAACCTATACTAGTGGGGGCCCTCAGCCTCCCCCTCTCAGAACTACATGAATCTAAAATCAAAATTCAAAAGAAATAAAAGAGGTGAATAGAATTTTAGAAAAAAATATTATGTATGGTAGACCTCTGGAGAAAATAGAATGGGGATAGAAAGGAATGCACCTTTTTCTCAGTGGTATATGGCACCTCCACAAAAAATTGACCATGTACTAGAGCATAAAAACCTCACAATCCAATACAGAAAGGAAGAAATATTAAATGCATGCTTTTCAGATCATGATGCAATAAAGATTATATATAAAAAGAGACTTGGAAAGGTAGACTAAAAACTGATTGGAAACTAAACAATCTAATCCTAAAGAATGAGTGGATTGATGTTCGATTAAGCTAAGTTAGGTTGAGATTTGGATTTGCACTGGCAATAAGACACACTCCCAACAGAACAAAGTTTCTATTGAAAGGCAGGGAAAATACTCTATCAAGCCCTCAACCACATTAATCAAGAATTCCTAACACACACAGTTAATGCAGCAACCAAGGCAGAGACACAGACACACAGAGGAATCTACAAACACAGCAATACTGACAAAAAGACACACATATAACATACAATGTTTGTACGTTCACAGCCTACACCAAGGCTTATCCAAAGCTGGGGAACCCCTGACAGCCTCCTTGGTGAGTCTCTTCTCAATGTAGCCCCAGGTGAAGCATCCTCCCCATGGGAGAGTTTCCAATGTGCCTGTCCCACATAGTGAGTTTTATAGGGCACTGAACAAAGAAAGGTTTTTTTTCCCCCGCCAGAGAGGGGAGACTCACTGCTAACTGTCCCTGATGTTCTCTGCCAGAGAGTGTAGCCAGTTCCCTCGGGAAGGGAAGATTCTGTCAGTCTTTTTGTTTTTGAGAACTAGCTGGGTCCTCAAAAAGCAGCATCAGAAATATTTCTTGTTCTTTGTTCAGAACCTATCTGTCTGCTAGTGAAAGTGTATTCTATCCTGTGTTCAGGCCTATCAGTCAGAGAGGAATGTCTGAGATGTTCATTCTTATTTGGGGCTTCTCAGTCTCCTATTCAGAAAGGAATGTCTGATTATTTATTCCAATCCAGAGAGTCAGGAGCTGGGGGATGAGGAGGAAGGGAGAGCCGGGCTTACACTGTAATATGGAGGATCTTCTCTAATGATTTATCGTTCGATTGAACAACAAATCATAGAAACAAACAATAACTTAATCCATGAGAGTGACATTAATGAGAAACATACCAAAATTTATGGGATACAAAGAAAGCAGTTCTTAGGGGAAGTTTTATATCTCTGAATACTTACATGAATAAAATAGAGAAAGAGGAAATCAATGAATTGGGCATGCAACTAAAAAGGCTAGGAAAAGAACAAATTAAAAATCATCAATTAAATACCAAATTAGAAATACTGAAAACCAAAGCTGAGATTAAGAAAATTGAAATTAAGAAAACTATTGAACTAATAAATAAAACTAAGAGCTGGTTTTATGAGAAAAAAATAGATAAGCCTTTGGTCAACCAGATTAAAAAAAGAAAAAAGAAAAAAGAAAACCAAATTATCAGTATAAAAATTGAAAAGGGTGATTTCACCACCAATGAAGAGAAGATTAAAATTATAATTAGGAATTATTTTGCCCACCTGCATGCCAATAAATTTGACAATATTAGAGAATTGGGTACATATTTAAAAAAAAATAAATTACACGGATTAACAAAAGTGGAAGCGAAATAATTAAATAACCCCATCTCAGAAAAAAATGAACAAACCACCAATGTACTCCCTAGGAAAAAATCTCTATGTCCTGATGGATTTACAAACAAATTCTCCAAAACATTTAAAGAACAATTAATTCCAGTACCATATAGCCTATTTGGGAAAACAGGCAAGGAAGGAGACCTATCAAATCTTTATTATGATGCAAATATGGTACTGATACCTAAACCTGGAAGACTGAAAACAGAGAAAGAAAATTATAGACCAATATCACTAATGAATATAGATGCAAAAATTGTAAATAAATTACTAGCAAAAAGACTACAGCAACTTATCATGAGAATGATACACTATGATCAGGTAAGATTTATACCAGGAATGCAGGGCTGGTTCACTATTAGGAAAACTATCATATAAACCACAAATCTAACAGAAACCAGATGATTATCTCAATAGATGAAGGAAAAGCTTTTGACATGATACAATACCCCCTCCTATTAAAAACCCTAGAGAGTGTAGGAGCCTACCATAAAAGGATAAGTAGCATCTAACTAAAACTATCAACAAGCATTATATGTAATGTAGATAAGGAAGAAGAATTTCCAGTAAGGTCATCAATGAAACCAGGATGTCCATTATCACCACTGTCATTCAATATGGTACTAGAAATGTTAGCTTTAGCAATAGGAGAAGAAAAAGAAATTTAAAGAAGAAACTAAGTTACCATTCATTGCAGATGATACAATGATATACTTGGAGAGTCCTAGAGAATCAAGTAAAAAAAACTACCTGAAATAATAAACCACTTTAGCAAAGTTGAAGGATGAAAAATAAATCCACATAAATCATCAGTACTTCTATGTACTACTAACAAAGCTCAACAGCAAAAGATAGAAAGAAAAATTCCATTTAAAGTTATTGAAGACATTATAAAATATTTGGGAGTCTACCTATCAAAACAAACTCAGGAACTATATGAACACAATTACAGAACATTTTTCACACAAATGAAGTCAGATCTAAATAATTGGGAAAAAAAGTTGTTCATTAGTAGGCCAAGCTGATATAATAGAATGACAATTCTACCTAAATTGATTTACTTGTCCATTGCCATATCAATCAAACTACCAAAAAATATCTTATAAAGCTAGAAAAATAATGACAAAATTCATCTCAAAGAACAAAAAGTAAACAATATCAAGGGAATTAATGAAAAGAAATGCTAGGGAAAGAGGTCTAGCAATGCTAGATCTTAAATGGTATTTTGAAGCGGCAGTCTTCAAAACAACTTGGTACTGGGTGAGAAAGAGATTTCTGAATCAGTGGAATAGGTTAGGTACACAAGAGACAGTAGTCAATGACTATACAAATCCACTGTTTGATAAACCCCAAGACTTCAAGTTCTGGGATAAGAACTCACTATTTGATAAAAACTGTTGGGAAAACTGGAAAATAATATGGCAGAAACTGGGCAAAGACCAAAACATTATACCACACACCAAAATAAAGTCAAAATGGGTTAATGATTTAGGAATAAAGACTGATACTGTAAGGCAAATTGGGAAGAAAATAATATTTTACCTCTCAGGTTTATGGAGAGTGGAGGAATTTATGACCAAACAAGTGTTAGAAACATTATGAAATACAAAATGGACAATTTTGATTATATTAAATTAAAAAGTTTTTGCACAAACAAAGCAAATGGAACCAAGATTAGGAGGGAAGCAGAAAATTGGGAAGGAATTTTTACAACCAGTGTCTCTGATAAATGCCTCATTCCTAATACACACACACACACACACACACGCACACAGAAAGAGAGAGAAAGGTAGAGAGAGAGAGAGAGAGAGAGAGAGAGAGAGAGAGAGAGAGAGAGAGAGAGAGAGAAAGAGAGAGAGAGAAAGAGAGAGAGAGAAGAGTCAAATTTATAAGAATATAAATCATTCCTGAACTGGTAAATGGTCAAAGGACATAAATAGGCAGTTTTCAGAGGAAGAAATTAAATCCATCTATAGCCATATGAAAAAATGCTCTAAATCACTATTGATTAGAGAAATGCAAATCAACACAATGCTTAGGGAAAACATCTCAGCTGTCAGATTGTCTAACATGATAAAAAAGGAAAACGATAAATGCTGGGGAAGATGTGGGAAAATTGGAACATCAATTCATTGTTGGTGGAGTTGTGAACTGATCCAATCATAATAGAGAGCAATTGAAACTATGCCAAAAGGGCTATAAAATATGCATAATCTTTGACCCAAAAATACCTCTTTTAGGGCTGTATCCCGAATCGATCATAAAAATGTGGAAAAGAACCCCATGTTATATCGTAAAGGCAAAATTCATGACCTTGAACAGGACAATGAGCATGCCTGAATGGTTATGAATCACAGAATGCAATGAATTCTCTAGGTAGAAGGCAGAGGAAGAATAAAATTTATTTAGTCTCCAGATCAGGGGGGCAGAGCCAAGATGGCGGCTGGAAAGCAGGGACTAGCATGAGCTCCTTGCCGAGTCCCTCCAAAAACCTATAAAAAATGGCTCTGAACCAATTCTAGAACTGCAGCACCCACAAAGCAGCAGAGGGAAGCAGGGCTCCAGCCCAGGACAGCCTGGATGGTCTCTGGGTGAGGTCTATTCCACATGGAGCTGGGAGCTGGGAGCTGGGAGCTGGGAGCGGAGCAGAGCAGAGCCCAGCGTGAGCAGCTTGCACCAACCAGAACAGGAGCCAAGCAGAGCAGCCCTAGCGCCCTGAATCAGTGAGCTGTGGCAGTTACCAGACTTCTCAACCCACAAACACCAAAGACAGCAGAGAAGGTTAGTGGGAAAAGCTGTGGGAGTGGAAGGAGTTTGCAGTTCGGCCACTGCCACCGGGCAGCGGAGGTGGGGCAACTACAGCTGCTGTTGCTTCTGGCCCCAGGCCCACCTGGTGGGAGGAATTAAGTGGCGGATCAGAGCTAGAGTGCACAGCCTGCTGAAGATATAAGTTCAGTCTGGGTTGGGGGTTCTTGTGGAAGAAGGAGTGCTGGTGTGGCAGAGCTGGCGCATCCCCCCCAAATGTGGAACATTGAACTCTTTAGTCTACAAGTCACATACCCCACTGAAAAACTCGAGGGTCAAGTTAGTTGTCTGGGAATATGGCCAGGTAGCGAAAACACACCCAGATTCAGTCTCAGACTTTGGATTCTTTCTTTGGTGACAAAGAAGACCAAAATGTACAGCCTAAAGAACTCAACAAAGTGCAAGAGTCTACACCAAAAGCATCCAAGAAAAACATGAACTGATCCCAGGCCACGGAAGAGCTCAAAAAGGATGTGGAAAAGCAAGTTAGAGAAGTAGAGGAATAACTGGGAAGAGAAAGGAGAAGGATGCAAGAAAACCATGAAAAACAAGTCAATGACTTGCTAAAGGAGACCCAAAAAAATACTGAAAAATACACTGAAGAAAACAACACCTTAAAAAACAGACTAACTCAAATGGCAAAAGAGCTCCAAAAAGCCAATGAGGAGAAGAATGCCTTGAAAGGCAGAATTAGCCAAAATGGAAAAGGAGGTCCAACGGACCACTGAAGAAAATACTACCTTAAAAATTAGATTGGAGCAAGTGGAAGCTAGTGACTTGATGAGAAATCAAGATATTATAAAACTGAACCAAAGGAATGAAAAAGTGGAAGACAATATGAAATATCTCACTGGAAAAACCACTGACCTGGAAAGTGGATCCAGGATAGATAATTTAAAAATTATTGTACTACCTGAAAGCCATGATCAAAAAAAGAGCCTAGATATCATCTTTCAAGAAATTATCAAGGAGAACTGCCCTGATATTCTAGAGCCACAGGGCAAAATAGAAATTGAAAGAATCCACCGATTGCCTCCTCAAATAGATCCCAAAAAGAAATCGCCTAGGAATATTGTTGCCAAATTCCAGAGCTCCCAGATCAAGGAGAAAATACTGCCAGCAGCCACAAAGAAACAATTTGAGTATTGTGGAAACACAATCAGAATAATTCAAGATCTGGCAGCTTCTACATTAAGAGATCGAAGGACTTGGAATACGATATTCCAGAGGTCAATGGAGCTAGGATTAAAACCAAGGATGACCTACCCAGCAAAACTGAGTATCATGCTCCAAGGCAAAATATGGATTTCAATAAAATAGAGGACTTTCAAGTTTTCTCAGTGAAAAGACCAGAGCTGAATAGAAAATTTGCCTTTCAAACACAAGAATCAAGAGAAGCATGAAAAGGTAAACAAGAAAGAGAAACCATAAGGGATTACTAAAGTTGAACTGTTTTGTTTACATTCCTACATATAAAGATGATGTGTATGATTCATGAGACTTCAATATCACAGTAGCTGAAAGGAATATGCATATATATATATATGTTTATGTATATATATATATATATAAGTGAATGTGCATGTGGAGAGAGAGAGAGAGAGAGAGAGAGAGAGAGAGAGAGAGAGAGAGAGAGAGAGGACACAGGGTGAGTTGAAGATGAAGGGAAGATATCTAAAAGAAATAAAATCAAATTAAGGGATGAGAGAGGAATATCTTGAGAGAGGGAAATAGGAAGAGACAGAATGGGGTGGATTATCTCGAATAAAGGTGGCAAGAGGAAGCAGTTCTGTGGGAGGAAGGGAGAGGGCAGGTGAGGGGGGAATGAGTGAATCTTGCTCTCATCAAATTTGGCCTGAGGAGGGAATACCACACATACTCAATTGGGTATATTACCCCACAGGAAAGAAGAGGGAAGAAGATAAAAAAGGGGGGGGGGATAATGGAGGGGTGGGCAGATGGGGGTGGAAGTAATCAAAAACAAACACTTTGGAAAGGGGACAGGGTCAAGGGAGAAAATTCAATAAAGGGGAATGGGTTGGGAAGGAGCAAAATATAGTTAGTCTTTCACAACATGAGTATTGTGGAAGTGTTATACATAATGATACATATGTGGCCTATGATGAATTGCTTGACTTCTTAGGGAGGGTGGGTGGGAAGGGAAGAGGGGAGAGAATTTGGAACTCAAAGTTTTAAAAACAGATGTTCAAAAACAAAAAAAAAAGTTTTTGCATGCAACTAGAAAATAAGATAATAAGATACACAGGCAATGGGTCATAGAAATTTATCTTGCCCAAAAGAAAGGAAGGGAAAAGGGGATAGGAGGAGAGTGGGGTGACAGAAGGGAGGGCTGAATGGGGAACAAGGCAACCATAATATATGTCATCTTGGAGTGGGGGGGAGGGTAGAAATGGGGAGAAAATTTGTAATTCAAACTCTTGTGAAAATTGATGCTGAAAACTAAATATGTTAAATAAATAAATTTTAAAAATAAAAATAAAAATAAATTTATTTAGACTCCAAAGGTAATTATTAGGATGTTTCCTGACATCGAGAAAGTTAGTTTATTTATAATTTCAACCCATTTTTCTTGCTTTTGCCTTTTGATTCCCAAGATAACAGATTGTAGTAGCAATTTAGATTTGAAGACCTTTCCCACCCATTAACAGGCCATGTGAACTACTTACATCACAGGAAGCCTAAGACACATGCGGTGGTAGGAGCTTCCTGACAGGAAAAGGAAGTTGTGTCACAGGAAATGCAGAGGGGGAGAGAGAGAGAGCAGTTATGGCTGCCAATGGCTGCTAATGGCCACCTTTGTGATTGTTAGAAATGAACAGGCTGACTTAGCTGTACTGGAAGTTTGTGTTTAGGAAGATGCCAGCAGGGGGTCAGAGAGGTTTTGGGATGGAGAGGCTCCAGGTTGTGATATTATGTATAGAATATTTTTACTGCCATCATAGATTGGATAAATGGTTTGTGAGGTATGGTGCTCTGGTGTCTGAATAAATAATTTATTTCTACCTTCTATGTGGAGAGTCTCATATACTTTGCGATACAGAACTACATAGGCATCTTGACAATTATCATCTACATTATTAACATTGCCTTACTGATACACAGATCCAATTCCTTTTCCATTTGGAATTCATTTAATATTTGTTAGTTAAACTAACAGCTATTGTTGCAGAACAATCATGTGCCCCTAAATCCCCCAGTTTCTACAAGAGATCCTCATAGATTCAAGACCTTTCATAGTCCTAATTTACTTCTGCATGTGCTCTAACTTTTCAATACCTTTCTTAAATTGCGGTGTCCCAAATGAAATATAATATTCCAGATTTGGTTTTAGCAAGATATAGAACAAAAGGTTTATCACCCTATTATTGCTGGAAATCATGGCTTTTGAGAAGGCTAAACTGTTATGTACTTATTTATTTATTTGTGGATGCTATAGTACATTACTGATGGTTAATGTTAAAATTTCTACATCTTCAAATAGTCTGTTACTTTAACCACACCATTTCTATCAAGACCACTCACACACTAATAATAACAATAATATTAATATAATGGTTACTATGGGTCAGGTAGTATGCTTAAGTCTTTTAGAATTATTATTTCACATCTGATTGTCACAAAAAATATTGAAGGTAGACGCTATTATTTTATAGATTCTATCCATTTTAAAGATGAAGAAAAGGAGAAAAATAAAGATTAAGTAACTTGCCCAAAGTCCCATGGCTTGTAAATATGTAAAGCTGGATTTGAACTCAGATCTTCTTGACTCCAAGGTCAGGAATTTATCCATTGTGACAGCTACCTGCCATATCCCATATGCTGTTAAATCCCAGTGTTCAAAATAGAAACCCCTTCACACAAAATAGAAACTCCTCAAAATAATTATTTAAATTATGTAACAAAATCAAATAAACAAAAGCAGTGAATGAATAAATAATGAATCCTGATATAATTAGCAATTAATGTAAAACTGACTCAAAAAAATGCAGATTAAAATCAAAGTAGTAATAAGTAAATAATTTCCATATTCAAAGAAATTAAGCAAAATTGACACTGGTAAGTGAACCATAAGATTAAATAAAATGAATGTTAGAAATGAAAATAATTATAAGATATCAAGTTAGAATTAGAAGATAACAGAGAAAATTTAGAGGCAATAATGAAGAAAATTAAGAATAAGGAAGAACAATAAAAACTTTAAGGAAGGAAAGAAATCATCTAACAACAGACTTATGGAGGTGAGCAAAATTACAATTCATGTGGATCAACAAGAGGAAATTCAGGCACAGAATATCCATGATTTATTCCTAAACTGGCAAATATACTGTGGAGCTAATGTGATCAAAGATCTTCCCTGCCTATTCAATAAGCCTCAGGTGGAGCTAGTTAAGGGAAGGTTTATTAGGAGAGGCTTGCTTGTAGGCAGGCCCACACCCTTTTGCTATTAGGTACTATGCCCCAGGCCTACACCCATTTGCTACTAGGTGCGAAGCCCCAGGCCTACACAGGGTGCGTATATCCTGTGGATAGCCATTAAGCTCAGACTAGAGAGCTGCAGAGACTAGAGAACTGCAGAGACCAGAGAGGTGTGAGAAGAAGAAGATGAAGAAGAGAGAACAGTGAGAGAGGATGTAGAACTGGAAGAGATGGAGACAGAGAGACAGAGAGAGAACTGGAAGGGCTCTGAGAACTGCAAGGGCTTTCAGAACTGTGTGAGGAGAGGACACAGGCAAACCCACAGTTAGTATTCATGAGCGTTTAAAGGAAGGCCCTCGCAAAAGGAAAGGTTACAGGATGGCTTGGGTCTTTGTTGTGGTATTGCATTTTAATCTCCTTGCTGTTACATTGAGGTGAACTCACTGGTTTTAGAATACAATTACTGCTATGTTGAATTGGGATTATTGGTTTGTGATTTGATCCTCTGGTGTCTGAATAAATGTTTTACTTTTTCTGCCTCCTATACAGAGAGTCTCTTATACTATGTAATTCTGAACCATACAGGCATATTGAAAGTCTCCATATATATCATGAATCTTGCCCTACTGATACACAAGCAGAATAAAAAGAAAGAAATTAAGGATAAATCATAATATAGCAATGCTGGGATTTCTGACATATCTCAAATTTTAAAATAACAAAAGAGAGGTTTTTATCCCACAAGCCATCTACCCAATCTATCATGGTAGTAAAGAATTCAGTACATAATATCACAACATGGAGGTTCGCCAACTCAAAACCTCTCTGACCCCCTCCCGGGGTCTTCCCAAAAATAAACTCTCAGTACAATTAAGCCAGTCTGTTCAGTTCTAACTATCACGACAACCATTAGCAGCCATAACTGCTTTCTCTCCCTCTCTCTCTCTCTCTCTCTCTCTCTCTCTCTCTCTCTCTCTCTCAGTATTTGTGGTGATGTAACTTATTTTTCCTGTTAGGAAGCATCTCCTACCATATGTGATTTAGGCTTCCTGTGGCATAGGCAGGTCACATGGCCTATTAATGGGTGGGAAAGATCTTCAAATCCAAATTGCTGCTACAACAACTTTGAGCAGAACCAGGAGAACATTGTACATAGTAATAGCAACATTGTACATTGATCAACTATGAATTACTTAGCCTTTCTCAGCAATACAATCATCTCAGACAGTTACAAAAGACTCATGATGAAAAATTCTATTCACATGCAGAGAAAAAACTGATAGAGTCTGAATGGTGATTGAGGCATACTATTTCAATGTTATTTGTGTGTATGTGTGTGTGTGTGTGTGGTTTTTTTCTTTGGTCTGTTTCTTCTTTCACAACATGAGTAATATGGAAATATGTTATACATGATTACACATGTATAATCTATATCAATTTGCTCACCATCTTAGGGAGGTGGAAAGTGAGGAATGAAGGTAGGAAATTCAAAATTCAAAAAATAAATAAATGTTAAAATTTGTTCACAGCTAATTGGAAAAAATAAAGAAAACTTTATTATGAAAAATAAAATGAAGCAACTTCAGATCACAAAAAATACAGAACCACATAGGCATTTTTGGCAATTATCATCTACATTGTTATTATTGCTTTACTGATACAGTTGTGAGAAAGGGTACACAAGGTACAAGTAAAATGGATAGGTCTTATGATTCTTAGGGTACAAAGACAAAGTAGATGGTAATTCATCTTTTTAAATATCATTTTCTCTAATAAAACAATAGCCATTTCTGATGTTGAATCATTACTTTGACGATAAGTAATTTCTCTTCCAAGTCTTTAATTAGCTGTGGCTGCTGAGGCTGTAGAACTTGCAGAAATAGTAGCCAGGTTGCATCCCCAAGGTGGTTGGTTCCTTGGCTGGTAGCTGTAGGGGCTAGGCTGAAAGCATGGTCAGTGGTCTGGCAGGGTGTTATTTCTCTTATATTTGTCTTCCGGGCTCAGGCTTTTAAATTGTCTTCATTGTGGTATGAGGGAAGGTCGTATTCAAAATGGTAGTGGTAGTTTTAGTTTCTTGGTAAATATTGCCTCTTATTTGTCTCCCAGGGTGCCATGCTACTTCAGCTAGCCTTGTTTGTCTGCCCTGGATGTGGGTGTGGGTGGGTAGCAATTGTTTGGCAGTTGGCAGGCAGTGTTCCAGAGCCCAGCCCAAACATCACATATAAAGTCAGGGAATAGGCATTGATACCACTATCTGCTTTCAGGTGTGTAAGTTGGATGGGTGACAGCCCCATAGTTACAATCCCCAGTTGTTGCATTGGTATTGACTGGTGGGGGGATGGAACAAGGGCTGCTGGCTGGTGTAGAGGCAGTGCTACTAGTCAAGGTGGAACAAGGACATATTCATTGAGTAATTGCTCTGTCTTAGACAAATGCAGAGTCAGAGCTTGGTTAGTTTGTATTTATTTTCACCTCCAGGCATGTAAGCTTCCAAGTCTTGCATTCAACATGAAATTCAGTGAATTCAAAACAAGCAGAGACTGTGGGAGAAAAACAGACACAGCAGGCTAAATTTTCTCTGGAAAGTTAGCTTACTATCTGATATTCTTGAGGTTCAGGGGTGCTCAAGATCCCAAAATACCAACACACCGGGTTCTGTCATTTAATTCGACTCAAGCCTTCTCATCAAAAGAAAAACAAAGTTTATTAGAGATTTGCCATTTTGAGTAGACTCTGAATGAGGCTGAGCATTTGTGACCCTAATACAGTGGGCCAGATTAATCTGCTCTGAGCTAGATTGAATCTGAGCCTCATGATTCTCTTGATTCTTGTATTTTAAAGGCAAATTTTCATTTCAGCTCTGTTCTTTTCATCAAGAATGTTTGAAAGTCTTCTGTTTCTTTTAATGCCCATTTTCCCCTGAAATAACATGGTTAGTTTTGCTGGTAAGTGATTCTTGGTTTTAATCCTAGCTGTGTTGACCTTCCGAATATATTCCAAGCCCCTTGATCCCTTAAGGTAGAGATGCTAGATCTTGTGTTATCCTGATTGTGTTTCCACAACACTTGAATTGTTTCTTTCTGGCCCCTTGCAATATTTTCTCCATGATGTGTGAATTCTGGAATTTGAAAACAATATTTCTAGGAGTTTTCCTTTTGGGATCTTTTTCAAGAGGAGATTGATGGATTATTTGAATTTCTATTTTACCCTCTGGTTCTAGACTATCAGGGCAGTTCTTCCTTGATAATGTTTTGAAAGATGATGTCTAGGCCCTTTTTTGATCATGGCTTTGAGGTAGTCCAATAATTTGAAAATAATCTCTCTTGAATCTATCTTTCAGGTCAGTGTTTTTTTTCCCAATGAGATATTTCACATTGTCACTATTTTTTATTCTTTTGGATCTGTTGTATAATTTATTGATTTCTCATAAAGTCATTAGCTTCCATTTATTCCTTTCTAATTTTTCAGAAATTATTTTCTTCAGTGAGCTTTCAGATCTCCTTGTCCATTTGGCCAATTCTGCTTTTTAAGGCATTCTTCTCCTCATTGTCTTTTGGACCTCTTTTGCCATTTGAGTTAGTATGTTTTTAAGGTGTTATTTTCTTCAATTTTTTGGTCTGCTTTATCATGCTGTTGGCTCATTTTTTTCATGATTTTCTTGCATCACTCCCATTTCTCTTCCCAATTTTTCCTCTACTTCTATAACTTGATTTTCCAAATACTTTCTGAGCCAATTTCCATTTTTCTTGGAAGTTTTGGATGTAGAAGCTTTGACTTTGTTGCCTTCTTTTGGCTGTATGATTTGATATTCATTGTCATCAAAGTAATAGTCTATATTCTGATTTTTTATGTTTTTGCTCATTTTCCCAGCCAATTACTTGATTTTTGAATATTCTGTCAATGTACAACTCTGCTTCCAGAGTGGAGAGTGCTCTGTTCAAATTTTCAGGGGTTTTGCAAACTGTTGTCAGAGATGCTTCTAGACACTTGTAAATTTTCAGTTCTCTAAGGTGATATGCTCAAAGAAAAGGTGTTTACTCCTCTTTTCTCTGTGCTATGGGCTGTGAATGACCAAAAACACTCTTTTCTGCCTTGGAACTATGAGGAGGATACCCTCTCCACAGCTGCCGCAAGCTCTGAGAGCCACGCAAGGTAAAGCAAGAGAATCTTGCCTCAGCACCATTAAAGAGATCCTTGCATTCTCCTCTGATAAGCCACTTCATTCCCCCACTATCTGTGGGCCTGGACCTCCAGAAGTAACCACTGCTGCTGCTGCTACTGTCAACTTCACCAACTTTGGGTGGAGCCAGACCATGATCTTCTCTCATCCAAGGCTGACAAAGTTTCCCATTAATGTTGTCCTTCAAGGTTTTTTTTGGGCCAGGTATTTGTTTCACCCTGTCATTTTGTGAGTGCTGTAGCTCTTAAATATGTTTAGTCACTTTTTGCAGGTATTTGGAGACCTTTGGGGGAGAGCTGAAGCAAGTTCCTGCTTTTTCTCCACCATCTTGGCTCCACCCCTTACTATCAAAATACGTAAACATACATTGTTTTGACTAAATCAACAAAGATGTTCAGAACAACGTTTCTAAAAACAAATAAAAACAAAATAGGGAAGAAGGGGACTGAAAAGGGGGAGAAAGAATTATATTATCACTCACCTTTCTTACTCTTCCCACTTTTATGGTCATTTCCCTGGTGACTAGACTTCAAAGTTACCTCAAACTTCCAGTTATTCACAATTTACAGACCTTAATTTATGCCCCAAGTGACATTTTAAGGGATAGAATTGGCCCTAGCTGGATGTCAAAGTTGCTAAAGGATTACAAATCTAAGTGGTTATCTTTGGCAAAGGGGAAATCCAAGTTAAAGATATCTATATCATTATTAATACATGATAGAGGAACTTTGATTATTTGAGTTAATAACCAAAATCAGAAAGTGAAATTGTTTATTTCTCATCAATTAAGAAAACTGAAAGCAAATAATTAATATTGTTGCCCATATTTTGAACAGTAGAATTGTTTTTTTTAGGAATAGCTAATAGAGATAAAATTTGTGGATATGATTATGCACAGAAATAATTTTAAACAACAAAAAGCTATATATTTAAAAAAAGAGATAAATCCTGTAAAATAAGTGAAACTAAGAAGAATCTATAAAGAACTGGTACATACCCATAAGACCATTTTTTGTAGAGTTATTTTAGTCATATTAGACTCTCATATTTCCAAACACAGCAGAAGTCAAAGAAAACAAACACTATTTTTTGTTAATAACCACAAGCAAAGATGTACCAATTATTGAATAAAAATGAGTAAAAAGCAAAGTAACCATTTGCTAGAATATCAAAAATAGTGTACAGATAATATAATATAGTGTTGATAGGCCTATTAGGAGACATGATAATTGATTGGATTATAGCTTGTTACAAACATCCTGCAGAACAGCATGGTTATATGCAATGAAACCAAAACCTATTATGCCTTCTGACTTGACAATTCATTTACTAGGATTTTATCCCAATGCTCATGAGGAGGCATGAATGGATATGTCTAGAATCTTCTTTTTCCACCCTTCTCCACCAAGGGCTTTGATTCAGACAGACAAGGAACAAGAGATTGTGGACATGAGGCTTGCCACTACTTTTTCTTTTTCAGAGAGAGGGATACAAGACTAGTACTGTATCTATCTGTTCTGCTAAATACCACTAGTCTAGTGGAAATATGTTTTTAGTTTCAAGCCACTCCAGTTTCCCTCAGTGGTGAATGGGGTGCACAAAAATATTTCCATAGGTTTCTTATCTCCCTTTCTACCAAATGCTAGTTATATACAAGTGGCAGGGAAGTTATAAATAATAGGATATGCTATACAACACCTAAAATGAATGAGCTCTTTCTCTAGAAGTGAGAGAGAAAGAGAGAGAGAGAGAGAGAGAGAGAGAGAGAGAGAGAGAGAGAGAGAGAGAGAGTCTAATCTCACCCAGATATCTTTTGTGTGGTGTTCTGATTCTGGGAAGTGGGACATAATCAAGTTGCTAATTCTTATATATGCATACTTCTTCCCAGAGTCTTTCTTTCCCTTTGGGATCCTGCCTCTGAAGAGAAAGTGGGACCACATGTGTTCTCTTCCAAATCTGTAAGCAAAAAGAACTAATTCTCATCTATTGAGTTCTCACCATTTCCACATGCAGACATGGAATATTGACTAATCATTCTTTAGCAATGGGAAAAATCTTAGGAAACTGATCTTGGGCCCTAGGTGATATTCCTCCACTGGTTCAAAATATTTTGTAATCCTTAGCAAAAATCAGACAGGATAAGATTGAAACCTTTAACTATAAAATTTAAATATAAAAACCAGCCCTGTAAACTAGAGTAATTTTCCTGGCATATCAGGTAACTAACCTATGCTATCAGTGAAACAAAAATAAAACAAATGTGCTCCAACAGTATGTGCACTACACAGAGCATCACTTGAAAGCACATTGCATTAACAACATGCCTAAATATATGAAGGACACAAAAGTACAGGAATACCCATAGTATATATCAATCAATTTTAAAGCAAAGTATGAATAAATAAATGAGGCAAAGCTAGATAGCCTCAATGTTAATACTATCAATAGGTGTATATCAAACCCAGCTTAACTATAAACATTAGCAAATACAGAAAACAACTAACATACAGCATGATTATAGCACAAAACAGTCAGTACATAACAGCAAAATAAGAAACAAGCATACTTAGATATTGAGTAATTCGATTATATATCCAATTAAACACCAGGTACATGTCACAGGAACAATTTCTAATATTGTCACCTAGACATATTTATAATTATTTCTTTAGATTTACTTGTAACATCACAACTTAGTCTAGTGATGTGTCAAGTTGGTCTAGTTCCCATATCATCAACTGATCTCTCCACTCCTATACCCAAGCTGTAGGTTTCTAGTGGGTCACCATGAGGATTATAATAGATTTCTTTCTCTAGTTCTACTGTGTCAGGTTGGCTGTCAAGGCATTCATACTCTGTGGGTAGCATTTCTACCTTAGAAATCTCTATAGCAGTTCTGGGCAGGAAAGGAACTTCTTGAGTTCAGTTGACCTGCCCTCTAACAATGCATACAGTTTCTTTCATTAATTTTGTTACTTTAAGAATTCATATTTGCATCAGAGAGTCTTTGTGTAACTGGTAGACAATCTGTTTTTCCAAGACTTCACCAAGGCATGTTTTCATCAGTTCTCTCCTGCTGATCATTAGAAAGTTCAAGGAACTCTCCTGTGGGCAATAGGTATTAGGAACCATCTGAATGAAATTACAACAAAGAGACTAAGAAGGAGTGGTCAGAGAGATAGGAAGAAAATGAGGAGAAAGCACTATTATGAAAATGTAGAGAGAAGATTATATAGAATATGCCATGAAATTTGGCAATTATGAAATCATGATTACTTTGGAGATGATGGTCTCAGAACAATCATTTAAGTTGAAAATCAGCCTGCAAAGAATTAAAAAGAGAATGGAAGGCAACAAAGTGGAGGCTATAATTGGAAATGGTTTTCTCAAGGATTTTAGCTATGAAAACAGTTAGCAGGAATGGGTAGATTAAGCAAGGGTTTTTTGTTTTATATTGTTTTTAGGTTGAGGAGACATGGGCATGTTTGTAAGACATAGGGTAGCAGCCAGTAAATAGGGAGAGATTGAAGACAAGCGAGAGAGTAGAGATGGTAGAAGGGGCAATCTGCCAAAGAAAGGCCTCCTTTCCATGTAAAACAGTAGTCAAAGAGGAGATCATGAGAGAAGGTATTAAAGTGACGTGAAATGAGAAGAGGTGAAGATAGAGCACCTGGAGAATGGCCTACACTTTATTCAGTGAAATATGAAGCAAATGAGAGATGAGAGAACTGGTTAGAGTTGAAGAGCTTATGCAAGCCATATGTCCTCTTTTTTACGAATGAACAAACTAAAGTCCAGAAAAGTAAGCATCTTGACTAGTATTGCTTATTTATTCAGGGCAGAAATCTAGTTTTCCTCATACCCACTACAGTTTTATTTTTACTACATGTTGATGTCTATCCCTAAGTGCCATAATTGTATAAACTTAGTGACTAAAAATGTGCACTTATGCAATTTGACCATTGTAAATAGGGATAGTACAATGTAGCAATAGCATTTCAGAGTGGAAAAAGAAACTGTATTCTTTTATATACCATTGTTAGAAAATTTTTGTAGTATACCCTGATTAAGTTAATATATAGCTCCTCAGAAGGAAATTTTTTTTTTGAATTTCTTTATTTTTAGTTTACCACACACGGTTCTACATAGTTTTGAGTTCCAGTTTTTCTCCCCTCCCTTCCCCCTCCCTCCCCAAGACGGCATGGAATCTCATATAACTGTCATGTATAACTTCGCATTGAATTAATTTATGCACTAGTCAAGTCGTGGAGAAGAATTTTGACCAATGGAATGAATCATGAGAAAGAAGAAACAGAACCAAAAAAAAAAACCCAAAAACAAAAACAAAAGAGAAGCAGAAAAGGCAAGCATGTAGTGTGCCTCAGTCTGCATTCAAACTTCGCAGTTCTTTGTCTCGATGAAGACAGCATTCTTCATCGTGAGTCCCCTGGAGTTGTCCTTGCCCCTTAGGTTGCTGAGAAAAGCGCAGTATGTCAGGGTTGGTCCTCACGGAATCCACATATCTGTGGCTGTGCACAACGTTCTCCTGGCTCTGCTCCGCTCACTCAGCATTATGTCGTGTAGGTTTTTCCAGGTTGTTATGAAGTCTGCATCATCCCCATTTCTTATGGCACAATAGTATTCCATCACCTTCATATACCACAGCTTGTTCAGCCATTCCCCAATTGATGGGCATCCCTCTCAGAAGGAAATTTAATAAAATAAAATGATGACTATCTGTTTACATAGGGTCATCTTGGAAAATGGTGAAGAGGATTTGGTTGAGAAGAATGGGAGTGGGGCATGACTTATGCTTCCAGGAGCCAAGATAGGGTAAAAAAAAGTTTTTTCACCCTTCCTTTTCAACTTCTGAAAGCCCAAAAATGTTGCCTCAGGAAACATCTGAACCAACAAAAAGATGGGGTGCAGCAGTTCTATAGCCCAGGAAGCTTGGCAGATTAATAAGAAAGCCCCTCTCTTGCTCTGGGGGAGAGGTGGCAGTACAGGACAGGAGGCATCCCAGCAAGCCAGCTGCGAGCCCCACCTCAGCAAACTATGAGGAGATCTTGAGACCCAGGATGATGGAACAGGAAAGTACCAAAACCAATTGTTGCTGACCCCAGCTCAATACCAGGTAAGCTGCCAGACCCCTACAGCCTCCAGTTGTGAGCAGCTAAGGCCACAGCACATGAAGACAGTGACCAGGTCCTGGGATCCAAGGACAAAAAACCCTTGGGTCCAGCAGGAGAATTTGACTTTAAAAGCCAGGAAATAGGCAAATACCATGAACAAGAAGCAGAAATAGACAATGGTCATAGATTCTTACTGTGGGATTAGGAAAAATATCAGCATAATATTTGATTCCTCCTAGAGTCATTAGCTTCTACTTGCCAATTCTAATTTTTAACGAATTCTAATTTTCAGTTAGCTTTTGTATCTCCTTTTTCATTTGGTCAATTTTTCCTTTTAGGGAGTTATTTTCCCCAGACAGGTACTGTACCTCCTTTTCCATTTTGGCAATTTTTTTTTTAAGAAATTGATCTCTTCAGTGATTTTTTTTTCATTTTCTCATTTGTATTTTTTAAATCATTGATCAGTTTTACTTCTAACTCTCTAATTTGACTTTCAAATTCCTTCTTGAGCTCCTCCAAGAATTTTTCAGGGCTTGAGACCAGTTCCTATTCTCTTTTGAGGTTTCAAATGTGGGTATATTGTCAATGCTGTCGTCTTTTGAATTCGTATTTTGATCTCCCCCGTGTTAAGATTCAATGGTCTTTATTTTTCTAGTTTGCTTCTTATTCATGGTGGTTGCCTTTTTCTTGGATTTTAAAATGGATCTCTCCTTCTCTGGCACAGGGGGCTCTGTCATAGGCCTCTTGTGGGAGCTAGGTTATTGGCTTTATGTGCTGTAGCCTCTGGTTCTATCAACGAGAAGGTACACACACACATGCACACACATACACACATATGTGTATGTGTATATATATATATATGTACATATAGATAGACAGACAGACAGATAGATAGATAGATAGATAGATAGATAGATAGATAGATAGATAGATAGATAGATAGATAATGCTGCTGCTCACCTAGTGCTGAGCTGGAGCTAGCTGCTATGTGCTGAGGCCAGTTCTTTCTGCATTTCCCCGGGGTTACACTGAAGCTTGCAGCATGGAATGTGAGGGAGGGGTGATCTGGCTGGTGGAAGTCACCTCCTTCCCTAGGGCTGGATAGGCTCAGCCACTGGTGGATGCTGGCACTGGTGTTTGCCAATTCCCCTGCCTATGCAGAGGCATGCCTGGGATCCTGGTGTTGGTGCTTGCCTGCTCCACCCCGCTCGGGCTCAGGATCTTCTGCTGTTCTGGTGAGGTGGGGCTTCCTGGTACAACTCTGGTCCTGCCCAGGACCCCTTTAGCTACCACAGGAGGAACCCTTCCTTTCTATCTCCCTAGCCTACTGAGCTAAAAGACTGCTGTACTCTTATGATCCACTATTCCAGGATTTTTCCTGGGGCAACATTCTCTAGGTTTTTCAAGCTTAATAAGGGGGGAATGAAAGCACTTACAGTTTACTCTGCCATCATGGCTCCCTGAAGTTCATGTATGTGACTTGTCTATGGGCTGATATCCCCAGGAGTAGTTACTGACACTGCTACTGGCCCTGTGCTTCTGTCTCACCCAGTTCTGAGAGCCTGTAGTCCTGTGTTGAATGGTTTGAGGATTGCTATTGCTACTGATACAGTCCTCTATTTTATTGAAAGTCCATTTTTATCCCTAAATATAATCAGTTTTCCTGGGTTGGTGATTCTTAGTTTTAATTCTAGCTCCTTTGACCACTGAAATATCATATTTCAAGCCCTGAAATCCCTTAGTGTCAAAGCTGCTATACTTGTGTTATCCAGATTGTGTTTCCACAGTACACACTTGAATTGGTTTTTATTTGCTTGTTCATTTTCTGGATGCTTGTAATATTTTCTCCTTGATCTGGGAACTCTGGGATTTGGCTGTAATATTCCCAGGATTTTTCCTTTTGGAATCCTTTTCAGGAGGTGATCAGTGGAGTCTTTCGATATCTATCTTCCTGTGTCAGGGAAGTTTCCCATGATAATTTCTTGAAAGATGATATCTTGGGTCTAGTATCATGGCTTTCAGGTAGTCCAATAATTTTTAAATTCTCTCTCATAGATCTGTTTTCCAGGTCAGTTTTTTTTTGCCAGTGAGGTATTTCACACTGTCTTCTATTTTTTCCATTCTTTCAATTGTGGTTTATAATTTCTTGATTTCTCATAAAGTCATTAGCTTACAATTTGCTCCATTCTAATTTTTAAGGACTTATTATTTTTTCAGTGAGCTTTTTGACTTCCTTTTTCCAATTGGCCAATTCTGTTTTTAAGGCATTCTTTTTCCTCATTAACTTTTTGGACCCCTTTGGTCAGTTGGTTAGTCTATTATTTAAAGTGTTATTTTCTTCAGTATTTTGGGGGGGGTCTTCTTTACACGTTGTTGACTCATTTTTCATGATTTTCTTGCATCACTCTCATTTCTCTTCCCAATTTTCCTCAATTTCTCTTACTTGCTTTTCAAAATCCTTTTTGAGCTCTTCCACAGCCTGCAATCAATTCCTATTTATCTTGGAGTCATTGGATTTAGGAGTTTTGACTTTGTTGTTTTCTTCTGTTTCTATATTTTGATCTTCTTTGTAACAAAGTAAGATTTTATATTCTGACTTTTTTCCCTCTGTTTGCTGATTTTCCCAGCTGAGTACTTGACTTTCTTAGCTCTTTGTTAAGGTAGGTCTCTGCTTCCAGTGTGGAGGGTATACTGTCCCAAGATTCAGGGGTTTTGTGCAGCTGTTTTTGGAGATATTTTGAGGGACCTGGAAATTTGCACTTCTTCAAAAGTTGTCTGATGAAAGAAGAGCTGTTTACTCCTCTCCTGGTCTCTGTTCTGGTCTTTGAGGGACCACAGTCACTCTTTTCTGCCTTGGAAATTAAAGAAGGATTCACTCTCCACCACCATGACAAGCACCACCATGCCGGTACTCTTCCTCATCCCATGACTGCCACCCAGGACTGTCACCCAGATCCAAGCTTAGGCAAAGCAAGAGAATCCTGATTCAGCATAACCAAAAATATCCCTTCCATCCAACTCTGATCAGCCACTGGATCCCCCCATAGTCGTTGGGTTGAGAGGTAAAATTGTAATTTTTATTATATTAGCATGGCCTACCCATGAGAAACTGGTGTTTTTCCAATTATATAGATCTGACTTTATTTGTGCAAAAACTGTTTCTTAATTGTGTTCCTATAGTTCCTGGGTTTGTTTTGTCATGTAGACTCACAAATATTTTATAATGTTTAAAGTAATTTTAAATGGAATTTCTCTTTCTATCTCTTGTTGTTTGGTTTTGTAACTAATTATAGGAATGCCGAGAACTTATGTGGGTTTATTTTACTTCCTGCAACTTTGATAAAGTAATTCACTATTTCAAGTAGTTTTTTTTTGCTTAATTCTCTAAGTATATCATAATAACATCTTCAAAGGGCAATATGATAACTTAGTTTCTTTTTTGCCTATTCTAATTCCTTCAATTTCTTTTTCTTCTCTTTTTAGTATTGATAAAATTTCTAGTACCAAATGGAATAGTAGGAGTGATAACTCACATTCTTGTTTCGCCCCGTAATCTTATTGGAAACACATCTAGCTTATCAGCATCACATAAAATGCTTGCTGGTAATTTTAGGTAGATGCTACTTATCATTTTGAGGAAGACTCCATTTATTCCTGTGGTTACTAATGTTTGTAATATGAATGGGTGTTGTATTTTGTGAAAAGTGTTTTTTTTTTTATTGAGATAATCATATGTTTTCTACTAGTTTTGTTGTTGATATGATCAGTTATGCTACTGTTTTCCTAATATTCAACCAGTCTTGCATTCCTGGAATAAATCCTACCTAATCATAGTCTATTATTCTCATGAAAATTGGCTATAATCTTTTTGCTAATATTTTATTCAATTTTTTGAATCTGTATTCATTAGGGAAAATGTTTTATATTTTTTTTCTCTGTTTTGATTCTTCTTGGTTTAGCTATTAGTACCATATTTGTGTCATGAAAAATTTGGTAGAATTCCTTTTTTGCCTCTTTTCCCAAATAGCCTGAAGCATATTGGGATTTATTGTTCTTTAAATGTTTGATATAATTCACTTGTAAAACCATCTGGCCCTAGAGATTTTTTTTTCCCAAGGAGTTCATTGATGGCTTGCTCAATGTCTTTTTCTGAGATGTGGTTTTTTAGATATTTTGCTTCGTCTTCTCTTAACTTGGGCAATTTATATTTTTGTAAATATTCATCCATTTCTTTAAGTTTGTCAAATTTATGGGCATACAATTGGGTAAAATAATTCCTAATTATTGTTTTAGTTTCTTGTACAGTGGAGATGAATTCACCCTTTTCATTTTTGTGACTGATAATTTAGTTTTCTTCTTTCTTTTTTAAATCAAATTGACCAAAGGTTTATCAATTTTATTGTTTTTTTTCATAAAACCAACTCTTAGTTTTATTTATTAGTTCAATAGTTTTCTTGATTTCAATTTTCTTAATCTCTCCTTGGGTTTTCAGCATTTGTAATTTGGTATTTAATTGGAGATTTTCAATTTGTTCTTTTTCTAGCTTTTTCAGTTGCATGCCCAATTCATTGATCTCCTTTTTCTCTATTTTAGTCATGTAAGCATTCAGAGATATAAAACTTCTCCTAAGAACTGCTCTTGCTTCATTCGATAAGTTTTGATATGTTCCCTCATTATCGTCATTCTCTTGAATGAAGTTATGGATTGTTTCTATGATTTTTAGTTTGACCCACTCATTCTTCAGGATTAGATTATTAATTTTTAGTCTATCTTTCCATGATACATTATTAGAAATAATTTTTATTGCATCATGAACTGAAGAGGATGCACTGACTATTTCTGTCTTTCTGCATTGGATTGTGAGGTTTTTATGTCTTAGTACATGGTCAATTTTTGTGTATGTACCATGTACCACTGAGAAAAAAGTGGTATATTACTTTCTATCCCCATTCAGTTTTCTCCAGAGGCCTATATCTGCTTTTTCTAAAATTCTATTCATCTCCTTAACTTCTTTCTTGTTTATTTTGAGGTTAAATATGTCAAGTTCAGAAAAGGGGAGATTGAGGTCCTCCACTAGTATAATTTTACCTTCTGTTCCTTCCTGTAACTCCCTTAACATCTCCTCCAAGAATTTTGGTGCTATACCATTTGGTGTATGTGTGTTAAGTAATGATATTGTTTTATTGTCTATGGTGCCTTTTAGCAGCATATAGTTTCCTTCCTTATCTCTTTTAATTATATCTATCTTTGCTTTCATTTTGTCTGAGATTAGGATTGCTACCCCTGTTTTTTTTTCTTTTTTACTTCAGCTCTAGCATAATATATTCTACTCCAGTCTTTTGCCTTTGCCCTGTGCGTATCCCTCTCTTTCAAATGTGTTTCTTGTAAACAACATATTGTATGATTTTGGTTTTTAATCCATTCTGCGATCAGCCTCTCTTTTATGGCAAGTTCATCCTATTCACTTTCAAAGTTATGATTATTGGGGGCAGAGCCAAGATGGTGGCTGGAAAGCAGGGACTAGCATGAGCTCCCCAACAAGTCGCTCTAAAAACCTATAAAAATGGCTCTGAACCAATTCTAGAACTGCAGAACCCACAAAATAGCAGAGGGAAGCAGGGCTCTAGCCCAGGACGGCCTCGATGGTCTCTGGGTAAGGTCTTTCATGCACAGAGTGTAGGCGGCATGGACCAACCAGACCAGGAGCTTGGCAGAGTGGGCCCTAGCACCCTGAATCAGTGAGCTGCAGCAGTTACAAGACTTCTCAACCCACAAACACCAAAGACAACAGAGAAGGTTAGTGGGAAAAGCTGTGGGGACAGAGTGAAAGAAGGAGTTCACAGTTCAGCCACTGCCCTGGGGGCAGCGGAGGTGGGGCAGCTACAGAACTGCAGCTGCAGTGGGTTCCAGCCCCAGGCCCACCTGGTGGGTGGAATTAAATGGCGGATCAGAGCAGGAGAGCAGAGCCTGCTGAAGATCTGAGGCCAGTCCGGGTTGGGGGATCGTGGGGAAGGAGGAGTGCTGGTGTGGCATCACATCCCCTCAAGCTTGGAACATAGTAGTCTTTACTCTACAAGCAGTCATACTCCACTGAAAAACTCAAGGGTCAAGTAAGTTGGCTGGGAACACAACCAGGCAGTGAAAATGCACACAGATTCAGTCTCAGACTTTCGAATCTTTCTTTGGTGACAAAGAAGACCAAAACGTACAGCCTAAAGAAGTCAATGAAGTCAAAGAGCCTACAACAAAAGCCTCCAAGAAAAACATGAATTGGTCTCAGGCCATGGAAGAGCTCAAAAAGGATTTGGAAAAGCAAGTTAGAGAAGTAGACGAAAAATTGGGAAGAGAAATGAGAGTGATGTGAGAAAACCATGAAAAACAAGTCAATGACTTGCTAAAGGAGACCCAAAAAATACTGAAGAAAATAGCACCTTAAAAGTAGACTAACTCAAATGGTAAAAGAGCTCCCAAAAGCCAATGAGAAGAAGAATGCCTTGAAAGGCAGAATTAGCCATTGGAAAAGGACGTCGAGAAGACCACTGAAGAAAATACTACCTTAAAAATTAGATTGGAGCAAGTGGAAGCTAGTGACTTGATGAGAAATCAAGATATTATAAAACTGAACCAAAGGAATGAAAAAGTGGAAGAAAATGTGAAATATCTCATTGGAAAAACCACTGACCTGGAGAATAGATCCGAGAGAGATAATTTAAAAATTACTGGACTACCTGAAAGACATGATCAAAAAAAGAGCCTAGATATCATCTTTCAAGAAATTATCAAGGAGAACTGCCCTGATATTCTAGAGCCACAGGGCAAAACAGAAATTGAAACGATCCACTGATCACCTCCAGAAAAAAGATCCCAAAAAGAAAACTGCTAGGAATATTGGAACCAAATTCCAGAGCTCCCAGATCAAGGAGAAAATACTGCAAGCAGCCAGAAAGAAACAATTTGAGTATTGTGGAAACTCAATCAGAATAACCCCAGATCTAGCAGCTTCTATATTAAGGGATCATAGGGCTTGGAATACAATATTCTGGAGGTCAATGGAGCTAGGATTAAAACCACGAATCACCTACCCAGCAAAACTGAGTATCATGCTCCAAGGCAAAATATGGATTTTCAATAAAATAGAGGACTTTCAAGCTTTCTCAGTGAAAAGACCAGGGCTGAATAGAAAATTTGACTTTCAAACACAAGAATCAAGAGAAGCATGAAATGGTAAACAAGAAGGAGAAATCATAAGGGACCTACTAAAGTCGACCTGTTTTCTTTACACATCTACATGTAAAGATGTGTATAATTCACGAGACCTCAGTATTAGGGTAGCTGAAGGGAATATACATATATATAGAGAGAAAGAGGTCACCGGATGAGTTGAATATGAAGGGATGATATCTAAAAAAAAAATAAAATCAAATTAAGGGATGAGAAAAGAATACATTGAGAGAGGGAGAAAGGGAGAGATAGAATGGTGTAAATTATTTCTCATAAAAGTGGCAAGAAAAAGCAGTTTTGCAGGAAGAGAAGAGGGTGCAGGTATGGAAGAAAGAGTGAATCTTGCTCTCATCAGATTTGACCTAAGAAGAGAATAACATACACTTTCAATTGGGTATCTTACCCCATAGGAAAGAAGGAGGAAGGAGATAAAAGGGGGGGTGATAGAAGGAAGGACATATAGGGGGAGGGGGTAATCGCAAACAAACACTTTTGAAAACGGACAGGGTCAGGGGAGAAAACTGAATAAAGTGGGATAGGATAGGAAGGAGCAAAATATAGTTAGCCTTTCACAACATGAGTACTTTGGAAGGGTTTTACATAATGTTATGCACGTGGCCTATGTTGAATTGCTTGACTTCTTAGGGAGGGTGGGTTGGAAGGGAAGAGGGGAGAGAATTTGGAACTCAAAAATTTAAAAACAGATGTTCAAAAAAAAGTTTTTTCATGCAAGTAGAAAATAAGATATACAGGCAATGGGGCATAGAAATTTATCTTGCCCTACAAGAAAGTAAGGGAAAAAGGGATGGGGGATGGAGAGGGGTGACCGAAGGGATGGCTGACTGGCGAATGGGGCAAACAGAATATATGTCATCTTGGAGTGGGAGGGGGAGGGTAGAAATGGTGAGAAAATTTGTAATTCAAACGCTTGTGAAAATCAGTGCTGAAAACTAAAAATACAAAATAAATTAAATAAATAAATTTTAAAAACAAGAAATAAATTAATTTATTTATAAAAAGCTAGGAAGGCATCCACTGATCAAATCCTGAAAGAGAATCCTATGTGCAAATGAGAAAGAAAATTGTAGGGAAATTCTAATACTATCAGGTCAAGGAGAACATACTGCAACTAGCCAAAAAAAAAATACACCAATAAAAAACAATTTTTATACCATGTTGGCACAGTCACGATTAGGAAGAACCTAGCTTGTACATTAAAGATCTGGAGGGCTTGGTGTATGATTTTCTGGAACACAAAGGAGCTTGGATTACAACCAAGGACTGACTACCCAGCAAAACTGAGCAAAAGCTTTTAGGGTAGGATATGGACATTCAATGAAATAGGGAACTTCCAAACCATTCAGATGAAAAGACCAGAGCTTAGTGGAAAATTTTATCTTCCAATACAAGACTCAATAGAAGCATAAAAAGGTAAACATGAAAGAATATATAAAGCATGCTATCCAATAAGGTGTATTGGCAATGAAGTTGGACTCTTAGCACTTAATTTAACCTCGTGGTCTTGAAGAGTTTGGCCTTTATTTCCTTGACTAAATTAGGAGGCGTTGATGACCTCCTTGCCTCAAGGGAAAGCCTAGTTTAAATGGATTTGGGTGACACATTTGTGACATCAGAGGCTTTTAGGCCATGTGGGTTTAAGTCTCATTTTTTTGACAATTTTAGGTCATGTGGGTGAGTCACATGTGTGACTCACCCTGGACTCTGAAAAAGATATAAAACCAGAGGCTGGCTTTCTTTTTTCAGAGCTCTGAGCTGCAGCACTAGTGACACATGACTCTGAGCCAGCCATTTTCGAGCTCCCCAGCTGAACTCAGATATTGGTAACTACGAATTGTATTTGGTCTGCTTTTAATTTGATTGTATTTGCTCTGGGGTTCAGGGTGCTGTCTTTTTCCCCTGAATTAAGTGAATGATATTTGTATTTTGGATTAAAGTAAGATTGTTAACCCATTAACTTTGATTTCCTTAGTAAAGCAGATCAAAAGAACTTGGGCTTTTGCAGCATTCTGTGTGTTGGTTGTTGTTGGTTTTATACCCCTGCAGCAGCTGCTAGCCAAATTGTTGAAACATAAGGTTAAACTGTTTACATCCCTACATGGAAAACGAAACTTATATATTTTGAAATCTGTATTATTGTTTTGACATTTAGAAAGCATATACACAAACAGAGGTTGTAGACATAATTTGACTTTGATGATTAGTTAAGGGGAGGAAAAAAATGATAAATACTGGGTGAAGAGAAAAGGAGGAAACAGAAAAGGGAAAATTACATCACATGAAATGGTGCAAAGCCCTATTAGAGTAGAGGGGGGGAAAAGTACTGAGGTGAGCATTGTTTGAACTTTGGTCCTATCAAATTTGGCTCAAAGAGGAAATAACATAACATATGCACTCACTTGTGTATAGAAATCTATCTTACCCTATAAGAAGTAGTAGGGGAAAGGGGAGAAAGGGAGCAGTAGATAGAAGGGAGGGTAGAAGGGAAGGAAAATGTAGTAGGGGGAAGAGGAAAGAAAAGGCAGGGAAGCTGAAACAAAGGAGGGAAGATTAAGGGAGGTGGTGGTCAGAAGCAAAACCCTAGTGAGGAGTGAAAGAGAGATGGGAGAGAGAAAAGTATGAATGGGGGAAAACAGAATGAAAAGAAAGGCAGAGTTAGAAATCATAATTGTGAATTTGAATGAGATAAACTCTCTTACAAAATGGAAGCAGAAAGTAGAGTGGATTAAAAAGGACACTACTACAATGTGTTGTTAACAAGAAGCTAATTTGAAGCAGAGAGAAACACACAGAGTAAAGGTAAAAGACTGAAGTAGAATATATTATGCTTTAGCTGAAGTAAAAAAAAAAGGAGAAATAGCAATTCTGAACTCAAACAAAACAAAAGCAAAAATATATCTTATCAAAAGAAATAAGGAAGAGAGCTATATCCTGCTAAATGGTACTATAGACAGTGAAACAATATCAATACTAAACATATATGCAGCAAATGGTGTAGTAACCAGTTTCTTAGAGGAGGATTTAAGGTAGTTATAGGAAGAAATAGACAGCAAAACTGTACTAGTGGGGGACTTCAACCTCTCCTGCTCAGAACTAGATAAATATAAGCACAAAATAAACAAGAAAGACATTAAGGAGGTGAATAAAATTTTAGAAAATTTAGATATGGTTGAGGTGGAGAAAGATTGAATGGGAATATGAAGGAATATACCTTTTTGTCAGTGGTACTTGGCACCTACACAAAAACTGACCAATTATCAAGGCATTAAAACCTCACAGACTGGTGCAGAAAGGTAGAAGTAGTCAATGCATCCTTTTCATACCATGATGCAATAACAATTATATGCAATAAATGTCCATGGATAGACTACAAATTAATTGGAAACTAAATAATATAATCCTAAAAATAAGTTGGCCAACAACAAATCATAGAACCAATCAATAACTTCGTCCAAGAGGATGACAATAATGAAAAAACAAAACAAAACAAAACAAAACTTATGAGATTCTCCCAAAGCCATCCTTAGGGGAAATTTTATATCTCTTAATGTTTACATGAATAAAATAGAGAAAGAGGAGATCAATGAATTGGCCATGCAACTAAAAATGTTTTTAAAAAGCACAAAACAAAAATACGCAATTAAATGCCAAATTACAAATTCTGAAAATCAAAGGAGAGATTACTAAAATCAAAATTATGAAAACTATTAAAATAATAAATAAAACTAAGAGCTGGTTTTAGGAAAAACAAATTGACAAAATAAATAAACCTTTGGTAAATTCGATGAAAAAAAGCAAGAAGGAAACCAAATTACCAGTATCACAAGAAAGGTGAAGTCACCACCAATGAAGAGGAAATTAAAACTATAATTAGGAGCTATTTTTCCCAATGGTATGCCAATAAATCTGATGATCTTAGTGAAGTGGAGGAATGTTTACAAAAATATAAATTGCCCAGATTAACAGAAGAGGAAGTACACTATTTAAATAACTTCATCTCAGAAAGAGAAATTGAACAAGCCATCAATGAACTCCCTAAGAAAAAATCTACTGGACCAAACGGACTTACAAGTGAATTGTATCACACATTTAAAGAACAATTAATTTTAATGTTATATAAACTATTTGGGAAAACAGGCAACAGAGTCCTACCAATTTATCTTTTCTTGATACAAATATGGTAGTGATGCATAAATTGGGGAGAGACAAAAAGAGAAAGAAAATTATATGACAATCTCCCTAGTGAATATAGATGCAAAAATTTCAAATAAAATATTAGCAAAGAGATCATGCAAATTTTTCATGGAGATAGTTCACTATAACCTGATAGGATTTATACCAGGAATATAGGGCTGGTTCAATATTAGGAAAAGTGTCAGCATAAATGACTATATCAATAACAAAATTAAGAGAAACCATATGATTATTTCAATAGATGCAGAAAAACTTTTAGCAAAATACGATACCCATTAATATTAAAATACAAGAGAACACATGAATAAATGGAGTCTTCCTTAAAATGATAAGAAGCATCTCTTTGACACTATCTTAAAGTATCATATATAATGGAGATAAGCTAGAAGCATTTCTAATAAAATCTGGGGTGAAACAAGGATGTCCATCATCACCACTGGTATTCCATATTGTACTAGAAATTTTAGCTTTAGCAATAAGAGAAGAAAAAGAAATTGAAGGAATTAGAATAGGAAAAGAAGAAACTTAGTTATATGTCTTTGTAGATGATATGAAGATACACGTAGAGAATCCTAGAGGATCAAGTAAACATCTACTTGAAATAATTAATCTTAGCAAAGTTGCAGGATAAAAAATGAACCAAAATAAATCAGTGGCATTTCTTTATAATGCTAAGAAAACCCAACTGTAAGAGATAGAAAGAGAAATTTCATTTAAAGTAACTGTAGACAATATAAAATATTTGGAAGTCTACCTGTTAATTCATATCTCCCCATCCTCCACCTCCATTTTACAAATGAGGAAAATGAGGCTCTGAGAAGTTGTCACTTACCAAAGATTACATATCTAGTTAAAAGTAGAGCAAAACACTCTTCTGACTCCCAGTTTTATACTCTATTCCTGATAACAATTTTCCATGGAAACTTGACCTTGGCTTACAGGAGCTGGGGGAGTTGGGGGAGTGGGTAGCTAAATGGGAGGGAAGAATTCAATACGGAGGATATGGAAACTTGGTGAACCAACTATTAGCTTGGGTCAGTGTCACGAGCTTCCTAAGCCTCGTGACTACGCTCGGGGTTCCCCCCAAGCCCCAGGCCTCTGCCTAAGCAAAGGGCCTGATCTCGCGGACAATGTACGGGGCGGGAGCCGAACAAGATGGTGAATGACTCCAATTTATTCAGGGTAGCAGCAAGCTTTTATATCTTAATTGACGTAGGTACATTCTTTAGTTACGTAGGTGAAAGACAGGTAAGAAATCAAGACACCTGAGTACTTAGGACCACCCCGACTCCGCCTAATCTCCTCCCCTTCTCTTCCCGCACTACCCAAAGCTCCCTGCGGGCAGGCAGTCCAGGCAAAGACCGGAAACTCCACGTGGTCAGGCAGCCGGAAGTTCCACATGCTCTGCCAGAGAGCCGGAAGTTCCACGTGGTCAGGCAGGCCCTACCTGGAATCGCTAGGGAGGCAACAAAGGCGAGACCCCTCCTCCTGGCTCCACCCACATCCCAAAGCCCTGAGTCTATCTCAGCAGGCCCCTGGGCCTGGAGGTCTGAGGAGAGCAGGGCTCAGCTCTAACTCAGCCCGTAACAGGTCAGCTCTGCCATTGCTAATGTGTGAGCTGGCTAGTCATTTAACTTCCCTGTACATCAGTTTCTTCAATGGAAAAATGAAACAGTTGTGCCAGATGCTCAGTGAGGTCTTTTCCTGATCTTACTACAGAATAGTAAGAACCAGATCCATAAAAACTGGTTTCAGGAAGCAGTGATAAGCATTTATCGGATCAAAGGAGACAATATGTATAAAGCACCTAACACAGTGCCTACCACAGGCAAGCACTTCATGAATACATTTCCCCTTCCACGTTTTTCTCTATTAGTTATCCCTAGAAGTCATCTAGAAAGATAAACCAAATAAAGGGGGAAAGATGCAAAGAGCTCAATGAAGAACCTAAAGCAGGCTAGAGCTACCTAAGAAACTGCAGTTGGAACTTCAGTCAAGCTGGGTTTTGCAAGCAAGGTATCTATCGATAATCTAGCTCTCCACATATAATTTGTATCCTATGCAAGCTTCTCATGTTAGCAGTTTTTACACATATTGAGGTATCCCTATTAAAGTGAAATATAATTTTTCCCTTAAATAATAGAAAGACTAACAAACAAATAAACAAACAAATAAATAAAAATAATGCAAGAAAAACAAGAAGTGCATGAAAGTAAAGTCAACCAATTAGAAAAGGAGATTCAGAATCTGAAGGAGGAAAATGACACCTTGAAAATTAGAATTGGGCAAAGTAAAGCCAGTGAAATTACAAAAGATAAAGAAATAATTAAGCAAAATATGAATAATGAAAAAAGTAGCAGAGAAAGTGAAACATCTTATAAGAAAAACAAATTTGGAGAATAGATCAAGAAGAGAAAATATAAAAATAATTGGATTAACTGAAATTTATGATCAAAAAAAGAATCTTGATACAATAATGCAAGAAATAGTTAAAGAACATTGTTCTGAAGCATTAGAACAGGGCAGGAAAGTAGAAATAGAAAAAATCCATTGAACACCACTTAAAAGAGATCCTACAAGGAAAACTCATAAGAATATTATAGTCAAATTCTGAAACCCCGAGCTTAATGTTAAAATATTAAAAGCATTAAGATTAAAACAATTTACATATGACCGTGCCACAATTAGAATTACACAAGACCTAGCAGCAGAGACATTAAAGGACCACAGGTCTTGGAATATAGTATATCCAAGAGTAAAAGACCTGAGGCTCTGGCCAAAAATATCATACCCTTCAAATTTAAGTATTATCTTGAATGAAAAAAACAGACATTTGACAAACTCTCAGCCTTTGGAGACTGTTTGAAAAATCCTCAACTTAATAGAAGATTCAACATACACGAACCAAGAGAAACACAAGGTACATACTAAAGACTGACTATAAGGAATTCATAAGGACAGACTGTTTACCTTTTATATAACATCAAATGCATGTCTTAGATTCTTATTAATAATTGTTGAACTCATAAAGAAATAGGGAGATAAATCTGACTATGATATGAATTTAAAAAGTAAAACCATTTAGAAAGAGCTAAAAAGAGTAACTATTTTATACAAAAGAGGTGCAAGAGGAAAGGATACAGAAGATTTAGATGGGGGAGGAGAGCTGGTACTTCTGGTAACTTACTTTCGTAGGGAATGGATTTAAGAGAGAAATATATATAGATATAGATATAAATATAGATATAGATAGAGATAGATAGATCGACAGATATAGATATGTCGATATAGATACAGATAAATCTTCAGAAGAGTATAAAAGTCTTCTAAATTTAGAAGAAATAAAATGATAGGGGTATCATAAGGGGAGAGAGGACAAGAGAGGGATTAGGGCAAGGGAGGGATTTTTAGAGGGGAGAATGAGGAAATAGGTAATGGGTGTTTAGATTAATGGCAATGGGAGGGGAGGGGAGGGATCCTTGAAGGGAGAAAGCAAGTAATAAGAGGGCAAGGTGGTTGGTGGAGGAGGGTGGTAAGCAAGTAATAAAAGGACAATTTAGTGGGTAGAACTAAAGTAGAGGAGGCAGGAGGGATAGGAAACAAGAGATATGTACAAACATAAAAACAAAGATCAGGAGCAGAGTATATTTGGGAAAGAATATGTCTACATACACATGTATATATGTATAAGTGTACATATATATCTGTATGTGTATGTATATATCAAGAAACATATCTAAACTATAGATATAGATTGTAGCCTTCAGCGGGTAGGGGGGGGTTGGGAGGAGGGGGAAAAAGAACAAAGTTAAAAAGTGCACAGCAGAGAACAAAATAAAACACAAGGAAGCAAAGAAAAGATGGACAATTCTAAACACAAAATGTATTATTTATCATACAGGCTTTCTTGAAATGAAAATTTATTGTCACATATTTTGAATCCTCTCATGTTCTGCTATGCACATGATGTTTTTTTTTCTTTTTTACTTTGTATTTAAGTTCAGCATTTAAGTTCACGAAAATATTTTTGTTTATTTTCTCTATTCTATATTTGTGTTTTGGTAAAATTTTTAAAAATTAAAAGAAAAAAAATAAAAGACAAGAAATGTGATAATCAGCAGCAATAAACAACCATGATTCTAGCACTTTTTTAAAATTTTGTTGGAGGGGGGAAGGCAAGGCAATTGGGTTTGTGACTTGCCCAAGGTCACACAGCTAGTAAGTGTGTCAAGTGCATGAGGCTGTATTTGAACTCAAGTCTTTCTGTCTCCAGGGCCAGTGCTCTACTCACTGTACAAACTAGCTGCCCCAACAACCATGATTCTAAAGGACATACGATAAAGCTGCCTACCTCCAGTGACATATATTTTTGGACTCTGCCAGTGCAGAGATTTATTTTCTGTGACTGTGCGTATTTGTTACAAGCATTTTCCTTTCCTTTCTTTCTTTTTTTATTTTTTTCAATGTTAGAAGATAAAATATAAAAATATAAATAAAGAAAATAAATACTTGTTAATTGAAAAGATAAAATTGAAATAAAAAATTAAGATAAGAATCATTTTCTTTAAATGAAACATATCTCATCATGAGTCTTCAGGAATTGTGATTGCTCATTGTGTTAAGCAGAGTTCTTAAGTTTTCTCTCTCTTTTTTAATATATTGTTTTAATCAGCCAAAATCTGTCGTCCCACCCTCCAAACCTGAACTGAGAACACAAGAAAAACAAAAGCCATTAGAAATATATCATCAATCAAAACAAAATTCCACCTGTCCTAATACAGACACATATTTCTTATTCTTCATTCTGAGTCTTTCATCTCTACTAGGAGGTGAGTATTGTGGTTCACCACCCAGTTGTCACCACCACAGCACCTTGCTATTTTAAATCCAAAAATTGTTTTATAACCTTTCATCACGTAAGCGTTTCATGGTATTATTGTGTTCATCATGCTGCTCAAAAGGTAAATAGAGCATCAATGTATTCAGCAGTGGCATATGTATACACATTTATCTCTCACACATTGTGAGCTGCAAGTCTACAATTCTCAATGTATGTGCATTGTCAGTATATTTCTGAAAGAAAACTTGCATGGTTTGTTTAGAGCACTGCAGTACTAATGGTATTGTCACTTAAACCAATGAAGAGCTGTAGGTGCAAGGGGACCATGCATTAAGGTGAAGCTACCATGAGTAAGTCACATGATATGATAAGACTTGCATCTTCCTAGGCTAGCTAATCTGGAAAGTTCGTCTGCCAGGCATATATTAACATGAGAAGCATTTCTTTCTAATTAGGAGTAAATAAAATATTCTGTGTCCTTCAAGCTGAAAGTGATTGTGTTCACCATACAGCATGGTAACAGAGCTGGGCAAAGAGTTTTCAGTGAGTGAAAAGTTGGTGCAAGCCTGGCGGAATCAAGTGGGCACAGTTTTTAAAAATGGTGACACCACACTTTTCTGCAAAAAAATGATGTCATAAAATCTGCAATGATTATGCAATGAAATACAGTGAGCATGTTTTATTATTAGCTCTGATAATAATGCAGCACAATAATATTCCATGATATTCATATACCCTAATTTGTTCATTAATTCTCCAATTTATGGATTCCTATTCTTTGCTACATCAAAAAGAGCTGTAAAAATTTTTGTACATCCTTAGAATTTTCTAAGAAACCTGGGTTATACAGAGATAGAGTACTGGGCTTAGAGTCAGTAACACATGAGTTTAAATCTGGCCTCAGATACTTACTACCTATGTGACTCTGGGGAAGTCAATTAACCCCATTTGCATCATTTCCTCTTTTGTAAAATGAGCTGGAGAAAGAAATGGCAAATCACTCTAGCATCTTTGCCAAGAAAACCCCAAATGCAGTCACAAAGAGTCAGACATGACTGAAATGACTAAACAACAGCAAAGAATTTGTTCTGTTTTGGATTACTCTATCTCCTCTCTAATTCTCACCCCGCTCCCCCTTCATTCCTATTTCATTTGAATGAAATTAATTTCTCCATGTGCATTCTTTCTTCTTTTGACCAGTTGAGATAAGAGTGAGGTTCAAATATTAGTTAATCCCCCCACACCCTCTACCCTGTTTGTATACATATTTAATTCTGTGCCCTGATTATGTGATATACTTCTCCCTAAACTTCTTTTACCTTTCTCCTCTTCAGTGTATTCCATCTCTTTCTACTCCTAAGATCATGATGACATAATACAACCACTCTCAGGCTTCAATTAATGTTACTCCTGCTATGAATCCTGATGACTATAGCGATCAGAGTTGTAGGCAGATGGGGAGTAGGTGGTTATATCATCTTTCCATATTTGAGTTAAATTTATCTTTGTGTAATCCTTTATCATCATTCATTCATCTTACCTTTTTCATATATTCACTTCTGTGATTGTAATTCAAAGATGCTCCACAATTCTGGCCTTTTCATGAAGAATGATTAGAAGTCCTCTGTTTCATTAACAGTCTAATTTTCTCCATAATCATACTCAGTTTTCCTAGGTAAATTATTCTTGGCTGTAAGTTCATATCCTTTGCCTTGTGGAATATCATATTCCCAGTTCTCCACTCCCGTATGGTGGTGGCTTCTAGATTGTGTGTGATCCTGACTGTGGCTCCTCAGTATTTCAATTCTTTCCTTCTGGCTTTTTTCAACCTTTATTTTCTTTGACTTAAAAGCTCTGTACTTTAGTTTTGATGTTCCTGGGAATTTTCCTTTGACGTATTTTTTTTTATTCCTTCAAGAAGTGATTGGTGCATTATTTCTATTTCCACTCTGTACTCTCGTTCTAACAGATATGGGTAGTTTTCCTTTAAGAGTTCTTAAAATACATTTCAGCTCTTTTGATTCTTAAATATTTTCTTCTCGATCTGTTTTCTAGTTGTTTTTACTATCAGATACTCTCAGTCTTTTGACTTTGTTTTTATATTTTTTTATTGGCTCTTGAGTCATTGGCTTCTATTTGGTCCAGTGGAAATTTTTTTTTTTTTGGAATTTGTTGCTAGGGGAAGGTTTTGCATCTCTTGTCCTAAGTTGTGATTTCCCTTTCCAATATTTATTCCATAATTCTCATACTTTTCCAATTTTTCCTTAAGCACTATTGTTATAGAACATTTTAAATTCTTTTTTTAAACTCTATCTTCATGTGTTCCAAGAATTATAGTTGAGTTTGTAGCCAATTTCTGTTTTTCTTTGAAGCATTGGCTTACAGATATTTGAAAGTTATTCTCTTTTTCTGTGTTTGTGTCTTGAGTGATTCTACTACCAAAATAGCTTATTATGAGGTGATTCTGTTTTTGTTTGTCCATTCTTCCAGCCTATTTACTGAATTCAGACTTGAGGTTAGAGCTGGGCTCTGTGGCATCTGTGAAAGGAAGGTCTGGTATGATCCTGTTACTGCTTTCTTGGGGTATTGAATCTTGTGTTATCCCATGATCTCAGAGACAGGATGAAGACCAACAAACTTTCAGTACTCCCTAACTGGTCTGAGACAAGGCAAAGTCTTGATCTAGTTAATCACTAAGGACCTTTTTTGCATTTAAATCAGAACTTCACAGTTTGCATCTCTGTGAGTGGAATGGTGAAGACCTCTCATAAAAACTAAATAAGTGGTATAGTAAAAACTCCAGTCAAAAAGGGACGTTAGTGGGGCAGAGCCAAGATGGTGACTGGAAAGCTCCCCGCCAGGTCCCTCCAAAAACCTATAAAAATGGCTCTGAAAAAATTCTAGAACTGCAGAACCCACAAAATAGCAGAGGGAGGCAGGGATCCAGGGCAGGACAGTCTGGATGGTCATTGGGTGAAGTCTATCGTGCACGGAACTGGGATTGTAGGGGAGGGGGGCCCAGCGTGGGTGGCAGTAGAACCAGCCACATCAGGAGCCGGGCAGCATAGGCCCTAGCACCCTGAATCAGTGAGCTGTGGCAGTCATCATACTTCTCAACCCACAAACACCAAAGAAAACAGAGAAGGTTAGTGGGAAAAGCTGTGGGGGACAGAGTGAAAGTTCACCATTCAGCCACTGCCCAGGGAGCAGCGGGGGTGGTGCAGCAGTTACTTCTGGCCCCAGGCCCACCTGGTGGTAGGAATTAAGTGGCTGATCAGAGCAGGAGTGCAGAGACTGCTTAAGATCGGAGTCGGGTCCCAGTTGGTGGTTCTTGGTGGAGGAAGAGTTCTGGTGTGGCAGAGCTGGCTGTATGGAAATAGCTCTGAAAACAACAGTGCATCCTCTCAAGCTTGGAACAAAGTACTCTACAAGCAGTCATACCCCGCTGAAAAACTCAATGGTCAAGTAAGTTGGCTGAGAACATGGCCAGGCAGCAAAAGTAGACTCAGATTCAGTCTCAGACATTGGATTCTTTCTTTGCTGACAAAGAAGATCAAAACATACAGCCAGAAGAAGTCAACAAAGTCAAAGAGACTACATCAAAAGCCTACAAGAAAAACATGAACTGGTCTCCGGCCATGGAAGAGCTCAAAAAGGATTTGGAAAAGAAAGTTAGAGAAGTAGAGGAAAAATTGGGAAGAGAAATGAGAAGGGTGCGAGAAAACCATGAAAAACAAGTCAATGACTTGCTAAAGGAAACTGAAAAAAATAGTGAAAAAAGTACTGAAGAAAACAACACCTTAAAAAATAGACTAACTCAAATGGCAAAAGAGCTCCAAAAAGCCAATAAGGGGAAGAATGCCTTGAAAAGCAGAATTAGCCAAATGGAAAAGGAGGTCCAAAAGACCACTGAAGAAAATACTATCTTAAAATTAGATTGGGGCAAGTGGAAGCTAGTGACTTTATGAGAAATCAAGATATTGTAAAACAGAACCAAAGGAATGAAAAAGTGGAAGACAATGTGAAATCTCATAGGAAAAACCACTGACCTGGAAAATAGATCCAGGAGAGATAATTTAAAAATTATTAGACTACTTGAAAGCTGTCATCAAAAAAAGAGCCTAGATAACATCTGTCAAGAAATTATCAAGAACTGCCCTGATATTCTAGATGCAGAGGGTGAAATAGAAATTGAAAGAATCCAGATTGTCTCCTGAAAAAGTTCCCAAAATGAAAACTCCTAGGAATATTGCCACCAAATTCCAGAGCTCACAGGTCAGGGAGAAAACATTGCAGGCAGCCAGAAAGAAACAATTTGAGTATTGTGGAAAAACAATCAAGATTATACAAGATCTAGCAGCTTCTACATTAAGGGATTGAAGGGCTTTGAATATGATATTCCAGAGTTCAATGGAATTATGATCAAAACCAAGAATCACCTACCCAGGAAAACTGAGTATCATGCTCCAAGGCAAAATATGGATTTTCAATAAAACAGAGGACCTTCAAGCTTTCTCAGTGAAAAGAGCAGAGCTGAATAGAAAATTTGCCTTTCAAACACAAGAATCAAGAGAAACATGAAAAGATAAACAAGAAAGAGACATCACAAGGGAATTACTAAAGTTGAGCCGTTTAGTTTAGGTTCCTACATGGAAATATGATGTGTATGATTCATGAGACCTCAGTATTAGGGTAGCTGAAGGAAATACACACACACATATGTATGTGTGTGTGTGTGTGTATGTATGTGTGTGTATTTATATATATATACACACATATGGCACAGGGTGGGTTGAATATGAAGGGATGATAGCTAAAAAGATAAAGTCAAATTAAGGCTGCTGAGAGAGGAATATAACTGAGCGAGGGAGAAAGGGAGAGAAAGAATGGGGAAATTATTTCTCATAAAAGTAGCAAAAAAAGCAGTTCTGTAGGAAGGGAAGAGGGGGCAGGTGAGGGGGAATGAGTGAATCTTGCTCTCATCAGATTTGACTTGGTGAGGGAATACCATACACATTTAGTTGGGTATCTTACCCCATAGGAAAGAAGGAGGAAGAAGATAAAAAAGGGGGGACGATAGAAGGGAGGGCAGATAGGGGGAGGACATAATCAAAAACAAACACTTTCGAAAGAGAACAGGGTCAGGGGAGAAAATTGGATATAGGGGGATAGGTTAGGAAGGAGCAAAATACAGTTAGTCTTTCACAACATGAGTATTGTGGAAGGGTTTTACATGATGATACGCATGTGGCATATATTGGATCGCTTGCCTTCTTAGGGAGAGTGCGTTGGGAGGGAAGAGGGGAAAGAATTTGGAATTCAAAGTTTTAAAAACAGATGTTCAAAAAAAAATTTTTGCATGCAAATAGGAAGTAAGATACACAGGCAATGGGGCATAGAAATTTATCTTCCCCTACAAGAAAGTAAAGCAAAAGGGAGTGGGAGGGGAGTGGGGTGACAGAAGGGAGGGCTGACTGGGAAATGGGGCAACCCAAATATATGCCATCTTGGAGTGGGCTGGAGGGTAGAAATGGGGAGATAATTCATAATTTAAACTCTTGTGAAAATCAATGCTGACAACTAAATATATTAAATAAATTAAATAAATAAAATTTAAAAGGGGGCATTAACATTTGCCCAGATCATTCTTCCTATCTCTATGGGGTACATTCAGGTTGTGCATATCTCCCTATCATTTGGTCCCAACCCGAGACTCATAAAATTCAATATTTTTCACAGTGTTGTTAGGTCTTATTTAACAATCTCACAAATGTTACGTGATATCAAAACAATTTTAACTGAACAATAACAGCTTTTTAACCTCTTCATCATTTCTCTCTCATAGTACAATACTTAACAACATTTAAACCATACAAATGTAGGTTTAAACTATACAGATTTAATCCCTTAAATAATTATTTTTTAATGTATTTAAAACTTGAAGCTACCCATCAAATTAGGTGAATGCACTTTAAGTCTCCTTATACAGGAAGTCACTCATCTCATTGCCAACACATGGAGATTAAAAGTAATATTACTCATTCATAACCGAACATAACAGTTTCAAACTTTTTTATCACTCTGTTTTTAAAGATCTATTCATATACACAACAAAATTTAGATTTCACAAGGGTCTCTCAAAATTTACAGCCTAAGAGAACTCTACAAATACAATTTAGAAATAAGATGACTTCAATTACATTTTCAGATTATCACATACAGAAATTATTGATCCTATTCCTCTTGGTATTTATATATTAATACATATATATTAATATATATACGTATATATATATATATATACACACATATAACCTTAAATATTAGCTTAGCCAAAAAAATGCCTAAGGAGTTGGAATAAGATGTGGCCACTTCCCTTCGTGTGGGAGCAAGAATTTGGGGGCTTGAGAGGAGAGGTTGCTCTGCTTGCTTAGAGGTGTGGGCTTCAGGGTGCCCAGCATTCCAGGGCTGTTGCCAGTAGAGTCCAATAGATTAAGGTTGGCTTTTAAAGTTACTCTATCTTTGTGGAATAAGTTACTTAAATGTTTTAAGGTGAAGTAAGAGCAAATGGGTATTAAGACAAATGGTGTAATTAATTACTGGAATTAAGTCTGGCATTTTCAGTTTGGGGAAAAGAATTTCAATGTGTAAGTCTCTTTAAGAGAGATAAGTTGTAGAATATTTTTGCAATGATGGGAAAAGTTAAATGTGGCTCTTTGAATTTGAATTCATTCCATGGTCCAAAACGTAAAGTTAACATTTGAAACTATCATATATGTTGTGTGAAAATTGATGGCAATAGTGAGGTGGTAAAAGGAAGTACTAAGAATATCAGGAAATTAGCTCATGTTCCAGTACAATCCTGGTCCTCAATATTTAATACTTCTTGGTGATCCCAGTTCAGAGGCAGTTGGTGGAAGCATGCCTTTTGGTTCCTCTTGATAGCCGTTAGTGGTGGATTAGGTTACCCATTTGTCTTCCTTGTATGATATAGCTAATCACTAAGATAGTCTAGGATTCTCTTTCAAAATTGATTCAACTAGAATTTAAAATTGGAGGGCCCTCAAGAATAATTATCTTAAAGACACAGGGATGGACCCCAGTAGTGCAAAAGGACAGAACAGGGCTGGAGGGATCATGGGCTGAAATAGTGGAGAAAATATACCAAGACTGGTGTGAGAGGTCTTCAATGAACAAATAAAGATGAAGGATTGAGTGGAATGGTGAAAACCTCTCCTAAAAACTAAATAAGTGGGACAGCAAAACCTCTAATTTTAGCTTTTTTCTCAGTTTTTCTGTAAGACAAGTTAGTGACCTTGAGAATGGGAACAGGGACACAGGATGCTTACATGCACACATGGGAGAGGGGCCCAAAGGAAAGAGGGATAGATGCAAACATCTGACCGGAAGGCCACATGTGAGAAATATCTAGAAAGGACCAGGAAGATGTAAGAATGGTGGGAGAATAGGCTTGTCATCTGTTGCAGATGTAAGAATGGTGGAAAGGTTAGGTTTGTCACCTGCTTCTCAAAGATAACCACACCATTTGTTCTTTGTCATTGTCACTGGAACACATCGTGTTCCAGATTGTACCCTCAAGGCTTTGAGCCAAGAGGAAGAAGGGGAGAGGAACTGCGGTTAGGGACCTACAAAATAACCCCTATTATCTGTGTTTAGTGTGCTGTGACACTGAGAGAAACCTCAGTGTGGGTTGCCCTTTCCCACAGGATCGTAATAAAATTCGTTTGTACTTTCTACCTTGAGAAGCCTCTGACTTTAATTCATCAACTGTCCCACACACCTGCTTATGGCCCTCAGGCCCCTTGTAGCATGCCAAAGGATTTCCCCTATGTACAAAGCCACAAGTTGTGCAAGCCTGATCTATATCAATGATTCTTCCCCTATTTACCAGTAGCATGGTGTCCACCTGCAGTGAATATTATTTTAACCCTGAAGATATCTTTTATCAATGGAATGCTGATGATGCAAGGTGCCATTTGATAAGTTAATAGCAGCTTGAGAATGGTGAGACCGTAAAAGAAAACTATTAATTGGATGATTATTTTTACTCTGTAGTATTGAGTACAAGATGAAAGGGAGGAGAGGGATTTGGAGTCACAGGCAAATATTTGGCAGAGATCCCAGGGAACTCGTCACAGAATCTCAAAGTTGGAACAAATCTCAGAGGCCTTATAAACACAGAATCACATAGTGGTAAAGAGGTTTGGTTTGCTGACATGGTTTAGGGGTCCTGGGACCACAAGAATGCCAAGGCAAAGTTACCTGGAATGAATTCACACATTCAAGCCTTCTTTCAGTTAAGAAGCAAAAAGTTTGTTGTAATGCCAATAGTAGTGGGCGAAGTTCAGTTGTGGAACTTCCAACTTAATTGGGGAGGGGGAGGTGAATCTGAAGCTTATATAGAAAAGGGGCATGGAAAGGAATGTTAAGGATGCTAATTAGGTAAGGCAAGGGATCCAGGTGTCATTGGGAGCAGGCTTCAGTGATCCAAGGATGGGAAGATTCAGGGAGTCTGCAGAGATAACTTTGTTTATACCAGACATTCAGAGACAACGGAGAGGATTTTTTTTTGTTTAGTTGCCAGAGGCATGGACCTTGAGGATCTGACATGAGCAACAGTCCTTGGGCCAGCCAGAGACAAAAATCCTTGGGCCAGGCACCTCTGTGTCTGTTCTGATAACAGAGTGAGGCCTGCAACAAAGGAAAACTTTCTCACAGGGCCAGGGCCTACTGAGAGATTGTGAGGCTTCCAGAGACACGATCTTAGGGCTAGAGACCAAGTACAAGAATCCCATTAGTGGGAAGTGGCATCAGAGGTGATGTGTCCAACCTATATCTAAATAAGAATCCTGTTCATAACATATTAAGATAGTGGTAATAAAGCTATATTTGAAAACCTTAATAATGAGAAACCTACTATTTCTGGAAGCAACTTTTGACCAGCTCAAATAGTAAGTTTTCCCTTAAATAGTAAGTTTTCTACTGTACTGAAGCCTCTGAGAAATCATATATCTAGAGCTAGAAAGTACCTGAGAGACAAACCAATCTAGCACTCTCACTTTACAAGTGAGGAAACTGAGGCCCAAGGAATTTAAGTAGTTTACCCAATATCATCCAGCAGTCTTCAAGTATTTTGAAAAATTATCATAATACCCCTTGGTCTTTATTCCAAGATAAAACACACCCAGTTATTTTAACACATTCTCACTTGACATGGTCCATATCCTTCTCACCATTCTTTTCTCCTGTATAGGCTCCAAATCATTCTTACTAAAATTGGTGAAGTAACTTAGGGACCAAAACTCCAGAAGTGGGTGGCCATCTATAGCCCATTGCACCAATGAAATATTTCAAGAAGCACAGACACAATTGTAGGCCTAGAATCTGGTGGTCCTAGACTTCTGATCCCAGTGAGGAGACAGGAATGCCTACATTTTTCTAAGCTGAGAAACAATTATGTATACAAGGATATCATAAAAGTTAGAAGGTCCAAGATATAGCTGCCTTTTGATAGTCTTGGGTTCCTCTTACATATGCCTCACACATACACTCTACCCCTTTCAAAGAAGTAGAAGCCTTCAAAGCCCAGCCTTAATAAAGAGTAGTTTCAGAAAATAAGGTAGCATACTAATTATTTAAGTTGCATTTTCTAATGTTTGTGAGACCTTCTGTTGCTCACATTATTTCCTTAGATTCATTTAAGTTGCCTGTATCATATTCAGAATTCACCTTGCTCTCTTCATTGCTGCTACCAGACCTTATTTTTTTTAATTTGGTTTTATTTTCAGGATGTCATCCACTCCCTTCCTAACATTTTTCCCCACTCCCACCCCCAATGAATGCACACATTGAGAAAAACAAAAGCTACAATAAACATTTATACTCAAGCAAAAAGATACCCACAATAGCCCTGTCATTCCCTTCTCCAGTCAAATGTCAAAACAAAAGAAATATGCCTCAGTCTCTACTTTGAGTCCATTTTTATCTGGAGGTGGTAGCATATTTCATCATGAGTCCTCTGAAATTATAGTCCTCTCATTTTCCTTGTTGATTCAGCTGTAGTTACTCTAGGTCTCAGGCATAATTCCTCTTCTTACTTTGTTTTTTGAGTTAATCAGGATTGTAAAGAAATGCTTATGTCATGGTGTTGTTTTCCTCTTTTAATGAAACTTAAGGTCACATCCTCTTTGATTGTCTTGGTCTTTTGCCATAGGTAGCTGCTATTTAAGCTTAATCTGTACATAGCAGATAGAACACTGGACCTGGAGTCAGGAATACCTGAGTTAAAATCTGGACTCGGACATTCACTAGAAAATCACAACCACTGTTTGCTTTAATCCACTGGAGAAGGGAATGGGAAATCACTCCAGTATCCTCACCAAGAAAACCCCAAATGGGTTCATGAAGAGGTAGACAGCACTGAACATCTAACAACAACAAAGAACATATAGAGACCCTGCTCAAAGGCATCAATTCATGGTGACACCTTCTGCAACTATTGTCACGTTTGCCATGGTTAGAAAATCATCCATCCTACAAGTAAGGAAGCATACGAAGAACACTCCATGTTATAATCTCTTTAAGGTTCTCTCGTCTTCAGTGCCATACAGAACACATCCTCTTACTCCTGGTATGGGTCTCAGAAATTTGGTTCATAAGGAAGAGTCATTCAGTGAATTTTCTGAGAAGCCTGATTATGCCAGGCTATGCCCATGTTTGCATCCCATTAATGCTAGAACGAGATAACAGCTCCTTTTAAAGCATCCCAAATGAGTATATTGTGCATAGCAACTTTTCATGTGGTCTTGAATCAGCAGACTGCTTGTTAATTGCTTAAACTACTTTCAGCATTTTTTTTCTAAAAAAAAACACCCCACAACCATTTTAGCTCTTCTTCCCAGGTGTCCAGACCCATAGGGCTAAGGAACAATTCCAGAAAATGAATAATTTTTGCATCCCCATTCAATATTTTGCTATTAAGGTCAATCCCCAACACACCAGATGCTTTGAATATAGCAAACCCCTTCCCATTTTCCTCCTGAAGCTTCTATAAGCAAATCTAATTCCCTGTTAGATGCTACAGTAATCGCATCTGCCATATTGCTGTGCCACTGAAATTTCCTATAAACATTACCCATATGTCAAGGTTTTCCTCTGGTTGCCTGGTTATCCTAATAAAATAGTTGAGCTCTCATTCCTGCTGACTACAACTATGATCCCTTTTACAAACCTATTACCTACAGCAATGATATTGAAAAAAGAACCCAAGGGTCCTAGTTATGCTTGTACCTAATTTTCCTATCTTTCTTTTTCAAGATTAGTCATGCTAGGTTTCTGGGGGCAGAGCCAAGATGGCGGCTGGAAAGCAGGGACCAGCATGAGCTCCCCGCTGAGTCCCTCCAAAAACCTATAAAAAATGGCTCTGAACCAATTCTAGGACTGCAGAACCCACAAAACAGCAGAGGGAAGTGGGGCTCCAGCCCAGGACAGCCTGGATGGTCTCTGGGTGAGGTCTATCCCACATGGAGCTGGGAGCTGGGAACGCAGCAGAGCAGAGCCCAGCGTGAGCGGCTCGGACCAACCAGAACAGGAGTAGGGTGGAGCGGGCCCTAACGCCCTGAATCAGTGAGCTGCAGCAGTTACAAGACTTCTCAACCCACAAACAACAAAGACAACAGAGAAGGTTAGTGGGAAAAGCTGTGGGGACAGAGTGAAAGAAGGAGTTCACAGTTCAGCCACCGCCCCTGGGGCAGCGGAGGTGGGGCAGCTACAGTTGCAGTTGCTTCTGGCCCCAGGCCCATCTGGTGGGAGGAATTAAGTGGCAGGTCAGAGCAGGAGTGCACAGTCTGCTGAAGATCTAAGTCCAGTCTGGGTTAGGGGTTTTTGGGGAAGGAGGAGTGCTGGTGCAGCAGAGCTGGCGCATCGCCCCCAAACGTGGAACATAAAACTCTTTAGTCTACCCCGCTGAAAAACCCAAGGGTCAGGTTAGTTGGTTGGGAATATGGCCAGGCAGCGAAAACACATCCAGATTCAGTGTCAGACTTTGTATTCTTTCTTTGGTGACAAAGAAGACCAAAACATACAGACAGAAGAAATTAACAAAGTAAAAGAGCCTACGCTAAAAGCCTCCAAGAAAAATGTGAATGATCCCAGGCCATGGAAGAGCTCAAAAAGGATTTGGAAAAGCAAGTTAGAGAAGTAGAGGAAAAGTTGGGAAGAGAAATGAAAAGGATGCAATAAAACCATGAAAAACAAGTCAATGACTTGCTAAAGGAGACCCAAAAAATGCTGAAAAATACACTGAAGAAAACAACACCTTAAAAAATAGACTAACTCAAATGGCAAAAGAGCTCCAAAAAGCCAAGGAGGAAAAGAATGCCTTGAAAGAAAGAATTAGCCAAATGGAAAAGGAGGTCCACTGAAGAAAATACTACCTTAAAAATTAGAGTGGAGCAAGTGGAAGCTAGTGACTTGATGAGAAATCAAGATATTATAAAACTGAACCAAAGGAATGAAAAAATGGAAGACAATATGAAATATCTGACAGAAAAAACCACTGACCTGGAAAATAGATCCAGGAGAGATAATTTAAAAATTATTCTACTACCTGAAAGCCATGATCAAAAAAAGAGCCTAGATATCATCTTTCAAGAAATTATCAAGGAGAACTGCCCTGATATTCTAGGGCCACAGGGCAAAACAGAAATTGAAAGAATCCACCAATCGCCTCCTCAAATAGATCCCAAAAAGAAATCTCCTAGAAATATTGTCGCCAAATTCCAGAGCTCCCAGATCAAGGAGAAAATACTGCCAGCAGCCACAAAGAAACAATTTGAGTATTGTGGAAACATAATCAGAATAATCTAAGATCTGGCAGCTTCTACATTAAGAGATTGAAGTGCTTGGAATATGACATTCTAGAGGTCCATGGAGCTAGGATTAAAACCTAGAATCAGCTACCCAGCAAAACTGAGTATCATGCTCCAAGGCAAAATATGGATTTTCAATGAAATAGAGGACTTTCAAGCTTTCTCAGTGAAAAGACCAGAGCTGAATAGAAAATCTGACTTTCAAACACAAGAATCAAGAGAAGCATGAAAAGGTAAACAAGAAAGAGAAAATCATAAGGGATTTACTAAAGTTGAACTGTTTTGTTTACATTCCTACATAGAAAGATGATGTGTATGATTCATGAGACCTCAATATCATAGTCGCTGAAAAGAATATGCATATATATATATGTTTATGTATACATATATATATCTATAAGTGAATGCGCATGTATGTGTATATGTATGTGTGTGTGTGTGTATATATATATACATATATATTACATATATATGTCTGTGTGTATATATATATATATATATATATATATATATAGAGAGAGAGAGAGAGAGAGAGAGAGAGAGAGAGAGAGAGAGAAAGAAAGAGAGAGAGAGAGAGAACGGACACAGGGTGAGTTGAAGATGAAGGGAAGATATTTGAAAGAAATAAAATCAAATTAAGGGATGAGAGAGGAATATATTGAGAGAGGGAGATAGGGAGAGATAGAATGGAGTGGATTATCTTGCATAAAGGTGGCAAGAGGAAGCAGTTCTGTGGGAGGATTGGAGAGGCAGGTGAGGGGGGGAATGAGTGAATCTTGCTCTCATCAAATTTGGCCTGAGGAGGGAATACCACTCAATTGGGTATCTTACCCCACAGGAAAGAAGAGGGAAGAAGATAACAAAAGGGGGGATGATGGAGGGGAGGGCAGACGGGGGTGGAGGTAATCAAAAACAAACACTTTGGAAAGGGGACAGGGTCAAGGGAGAAAATTCAATAAAGGGGGATGGGTTGGGAAGGAGCAAAATATAGTTAGTCTTTCACAACATGAGTATTGTGGAAGGGTTATACATAATGATACACATGTGGCCTATGACGAATTGCTTGACTTGTTAGGGAGGGTGGGTGGGAAGGGAAGAGGGGAATTTGGAACTCAAAATTTTACAAACAGATGTTCAAAAACAAAAAAAAAAGTTTTTTCATGCAAGTAGAAAATAAGATATACAGGCAATGGGGCATAGGAAATTATCTTGCCCTACAAGAAAGGAAGGGAAAAGAGGATGGGAGGGGAGTGGGGTGACAGAAGGGAGGGCTGAATGGGGAATAAGGCAACCAGAATATAGGTCATCTTGGAGTGCGGGGAGGGTAGAAATGGGGAGAAAATTTGTAATTCAAACTCTTGTGAAAATCAATGCTGAAAACTATGTCAAACAAATTTAAAAAAAACGATTAGTCATGGTATTACCCTATTAGAGATCAAGCTAACTGATGAGGATTTAACCTGGATTTGGGGTCAGAAAGGCAGCATGGTGTAATGTATACAGTATTTGCCTAAAAATCAGTGAGACTTGAGCTCAAGTCCTGTCTCTGACACATACTGTCTTAATGACCACAGGCAATTAACTTTGCCACTCAGGGCATCAAGCAACTCTTTAAGATTCTTAGTTACTAATCTGTATCAGTCAAAGGAATGGAATGGATGAAATCATAAGCCTTGTTAGAAATCCAAGAATTATATAGCAGCTACTGACAGTGGTTAGAGTCTAAGAAAAACAAAGCCTGAAGCACTGAAGGATACTGATAGGGGAAAAAAGGAACACTTTACAAGTTTTGTTTGGTCACTATATTTTACCCTCCTACATCCCTAACTTCCCTGGCATTTCACCATTATTTCTCTCTTTTCTGTGTTTACAACGTAGAAGAGTAATAGACAGTACAACTATCTACTTCAAATGAAGTGTACCAAGGAAGAGGTCAAACCAAAACAGTGTATCAGTAATTAGGGTGGGACTTTTGTTTTTACTGTTTTCTCTTTTAAAATGCTAAAGTAATCAAGTGCCTTTGACTCAACTGTTCTTTCAACAATGAATTCATTCTTTCAGTTAACCCAGATGCTTGTGGGTAATATGGAATATGATATACCCACTCAATATTATTCAATACACAATATCTCTTCATTTTATTACCCTTGAAATGTGACCCATTGTCACTTCGAATCTTCATTTGGGTCCCATAATATAGACTTACATTATCTAGGGTTTTACAGGCATTTTTCTGAGTTGCATTCTTATAAGGACAAGCCACTGGTACACTTGAATAGGTGTCAATGCATATAAGTATAAATGTACATCCTTTATCTTGGAGTAGTGATCCAATATAATCTGTCTGCCAAATTTGGGCTGGAACTTTTCCCCTTGCTAATTCTCCTGTTACTAAGTTGGAAACTGTTTTTTTCTTTTCTAATTGGCATATACAACAGTCCTCTGGTTTTTTTGTTTGTTTGTTTTAACAAAGCATGAGAGATACTAATATTTCAATCCTGTTCCCATCGAGGTGTAGCCTGAACCCTTAAATGGCCAGCTGTCTGGTGGAACCATTTTGCTAATATTGGGTAATTAGTTGGGGTCAGAATAGGGACAATACCTTCATTAGCAATCTTTGCTAGCCGATCCACATATGCATTGTACTCATGTTCTGGTGTGGTCAGGGTCACATGAGCATCAGCATGAAAATTGACAAATTAGTAAGCAGAGACAAGTCCCATATATCTTCCCATAACTCTTTACCCCAAACTTGCTTAACATGAATCTCCCAATTCTGATTCTTCCACATAGGCACCCATGTAGATAACCCATTAACTACTACCCAAGAGTCAGTAAATATGTGACACTGTCCTCCTTCCTCCATTTTGATGGCTTAATTACTACCATCAATTCAGCATCCTGGCCACTTTCACCTATTCTGGAATTTTCCGAAGCTTGCCTAGTACAGGGGTTATAGGCTACTGCTTTCCAATATTTCCCAAATATTTTGCTCTCCCATAAGTAAACCAAGCCTGTTTCTTCTATTCCTCAGTTAGTCCATCATATCCATCTTCCATTTGACCAAGGATTATTCAACTGTTGCTTTGATTCAGGGGATTTTTCATTCCCCTGAGCAGAGGTTTGGGGGAGGTGAGGGAGGTGAGGGAGGTGAGGCCATCACCAGAGCCAGGGCTCAAGTGGGTTAGCCAGGTTCCCAGTCTGTGCTGGATGCGTGGATGTCCTGAGATTGTATTATATATGGAGCCTTGAAACAGGAGTGGAGAACTGCCTTTATACGCATCCGACAGAAGCAGTTAGTGAAGTAGGAGAAAAAGTGAAGACTGGCCTTCATGGAGCCTGGGTAGGAGCAGCTGGTGAGGTAAGACAAGCTGACACCTGCAAACACACTGACCCAGTCAGAGCTGAGGACTTCCTGTGTGAGAACTTTGGAAAGGTGAGATGGAAAGCAGTGAGCTGCCTGAAAGCCTGCCTTGTTGAGGTGAAAGCAAGGGCAGAGAGCAACATGCATCAGAATTTGGGCAGAAGCCAGAAATGGTGGCCTCCTGCTGGAGGACCAGGAACCCAGGAGTATGGAGTCCAGTCCCAGGGTAAGATGGAAAATTTTCATCAAGGCACTAAGTGTGATTTTTTGCTGCCTTCTCCTGGGATGGTTTGGAACCCAGGGGCAGGGTGGAGTTCTCTATATTTGGTGGGAGGAAGTGCCAAGGACTCCACCCTGTTGGCTTTGTTGCCGCTCAGGACCTGGAAGTGGGGAGCTGGAGCAGTGTGTGGAGAAGAGCACATTCCCAAGACAGTTTTATTTGGTCTTTTTTGCTTGTGTTGGGACTTTGCTAATTAAAGCATGCATGTATCTGAGGGTACCAGGAGGAAGTGTGCAACAGCAGTGTGTGGAGAAGGGCACACCCAGAAGTAGGGCTTTACTCAGATACTCTGTATTTACTAAAAAGGATTGTAACTTGCTGTGACATTAGGGTGGATGGTGTTTGTATTGTAAACAAGTATTTTGGGGAATGACAGTGAATGATATGTTATGTTGTAAATGTTATGCTTTCATGCCTTGATTGGATATCAATGTATAATGCCTCTATTTGTTCCAGGATCCATGGCTATTTAAATCGTGTAAATCCACTGATCCTAGAAGGGGTGGATTGTAATGGTACTTAGGGTGAGATTTTTTTTTACTGTTTTCTCTTTTGGAGCACTGAGGTAATCAAGTGCTTTTAATGATTCCAGCCTTTGTTTCTTTGATTGAATGAAGAGCCTTTGACCTGACTAAGAAACAAGAAAATCTTGTTCACATAGGTTTGAGTCACATGGTTGTGACACCAGAAGAAGCTTCACATGGCTCTGAGTTCCATGGTTGTGATGCCCAATGACCCTGAACAGGGAATATAAACTCAAAGGTTAGCATTTTCTTTGGGAGCTCTCACTCGATATACGAATGTCTTGTGATTTGACCAGAGAAGACTCTAGGTATCCACTGGAGATGCAGGCTTTAAAAAGCTAGATATTGGCTCTTTCTAGCAAGTCCGGAGCCAGACCGTGCAGGATGGGCCGAGTGATCTGTGGTCAGAGGAAGGGTGCGGGCTCCGTCTTCCGCGCTCACGTGAAGCACAGGAAAGGGGCCGCCAAGCTCCGGGCAGTCGACTTCGCCGAGAGGCATGGCTACATTAAGGGTATCGTAAAGGACATAATCCATGATCCAGGCCGAGGGGCTCCTCTTGCAAAAGTAGCTTTCCGGGATCCTTACCGATTTAAAAAGAGGACAGAGTTGTTCATTGCTGCTGAAGGCATCCATACCGGCCAGTTTGTGTACTGTGGTAAGAAAGCTCAGCTCAACATTGGCAATGTCCTCCCAGTTGGCACTATGCCTGAAGGGACCACAGTGTGCTGTCTTGAAGAAAAGCCTGGGGACCGGGGTAAGCTTGCCCGTGCATCTGGAAACTACGCCACTGTGATTTCTCACAATCCTGAAACCAAGAAGACACGAGTAAAGCTACCTTCAGGCTCTAAGAAAGTGATCTCCTCCGCAAACAGAGCTGTGGTTGGTGTTGTTGCTGGAGGAGGTGGTATTGATAAACCTATCCTTAAGGCAGGTCATGCCTACCACAAATACAAGGCCAAAAAGAAACTGCTGGCCTCATGTCCAGGGTGTGGCCATGAATCCTGTGGAACATCCCTTTGGAGGAGGTAATCACCTGCATATTGGAAAACCATCCACCATTCGAAGAGATGCCCCAACTGGACGAAAAGTCAGTCTCATTGCTGCCCGGCGTACTGGTCGACTCCGGGGTACCAAGACTGTACAGGAGAAGGAGAACTAAAGCACAGAATCCTGACAATAAAATTATTTTGGAAATTGTAGAAAAGAAAAGCCAGATATTGGTGCCTCTCTCTGGTAACTATGGAATTCTTTGGTCAGACAGCTAGCGGCTTGTCTGTTGTTAACTGTGTGTGTGTGTTTGCTTTGTTTATACTGTCTCTGTTTGTAATTTCTGTTTGTATTTGCATTGAAGTTCAGGGTGTTGGTTTTCCCCCTAAAATGAGTAAGTGATATATGTAAGTTTGATTAAAGTGAGATTTTAATTTTTTTTTTAAATTTTTTGTTTACAATACTCAGTTCGGCATGTTTTTGAGCTCCAAAATTTCTTCACCTGACCTCCTCCCTCCACTCCAAGTTGGTATGGAATCCAATATATGTTCTACATATACCTTCACATTAAACTTATTTCCACAATAGTCAAGTTGTAAACAAGAATTGTGACCAATGGAATGAATCATGAGAAAGCAGAAACAAAACAAAAAAGAAGAGAAAAAAAGAGAGAGCAAATATTTTGACTTGATATGCAATCAGATTCCATAATTCTTTCTCTGGATGTAGATAGCTCTTTCCATCATGAGTCCTTTGGAGCTGTCTTTGAACCTTGTATTGCTGAAAAGAGACAGGTCCATCAAAGGCAGTCTTCACTAAAGGAATGTCAGTGGCTCTGTACAATGTTCTCCTGGTTCTGCTCCCCTCGTTCAGCATCATATCATGTAGATGTTTGCAGGTTATTATGAAGTTCCTATGTTCCCCATTTCTTATAGCACAATAGTATTCCATTATATTTATATACCCCAAATTGTTTGGCCATTCCCCAATTGATGGGCATTCCCTTGATTTCCAATTCCTTGTTACCACAAAAAGAGTTACTATAAATATTTTTTTTGTACACACGGGTCCCTTTTCCATGTGATCTCTTTGGGATACAACCGTAGAAGTTGGGCAAAGTATATGCACATTTTTATAGCCCTTTGGGCATATTCCCAATTGTCCAGCAGAATGTGTGGATCCATTCACAACTCCACCAACAATGTAACAGTGTTCCAATTTTCCTACATCCTCTCCAGCATCAATCATTTTCCTGTTTTGTCATGTTAGCCAATCTGACAGGACAAAAGTGATACCTAAGAGGTGTTTTGATGTGCATTTCTCTAATCGGTAGTGATTTAGAGCATTTTTTCATATGCCTACAGAGATCTTTAATTTCTTCTTCTGAAAACTGCCTGTTCATATCCTTTGATCATTTCTCCATTGTGGAATGACTTTTATTCCTATAAATGTGGCTCCCTTCCCTGTATATTTTACCTGTGAGGCCTAAATCAGAGACACTGGTTGTAAAGATTTTCTCCCAATTTTCTACTTCCCTCCTAATATTTCTTTTTGGATTGGCTTTGTTTATACAAATCTTTTCAATTGAATCAGAATTATCCATCTTGCATTTTGTAATGCTCTCCATCTCTTATTGGGTCATGAATTCTTCCCTTTCCCATAAATTTGACAGGTAAATTTTTCCTTTGTCTCCCAAATGGTTTACAGTATCAGCTTTTATTCCTGAATCATGAACATACTTTGACTTTATTTTGATATATGGTATATTGGTCTATGCCAAGTTATCGCTGTACCGTTTTCCAATTTTCCCAGCAGGTTTTGTGAAATAGGGAATTCTTAGCCCAGAAGATAGACTCTTTGCGTTAATCAGAGTAGATTGCTGGACTCATTAACTACTGTGTCTTGTGTACCTAACCTATTCCACTGATGCACAACTCTGTTTCTTAGCCAGTACCAAGTAGTTTTGATGACTGCTGCTTTATAGTACAATTTAACATCTGCTATGACTAGACCACCTTCCCTAAGCATTTCTTTTCATTAATTCCCTCGATATTCTAGACCTCCTGTTATTCCAGATGAATTTTGCTATCATTTTATACAGTTATGTATTTTTTGGTAGTTCAATTGGTATGGTGCTGAATAAATAAATTAATTTAGGTAAAATTGTCATTTTTATTATATTAGCTGAGCCTAACCATGAGCAACTGATATTTTTCCATTTATTTAGATCTGACTTTATTCACATGAAAACTGTTTCATAATTATATTCATATAGGCCCTGGGTTTGTCTTGGTAGGTATACTCCCAAATATCTTAATAGTGTCTACAGTAACTTTAAATGGAATTTCTCTTTCTACCTCTTGCTGTTGGGCTTTGTTAGCAATATATAAGAATGCCAAGGATTTGTATTGGTTTATTTTATATCCTGCAACTTTGCTAAAGTTATTTATTATTTCAAGTAGTTTTTTACTTGATTCTCTAGGATTCTCTAAGTAAATCATCCTATCATTTGCAAAGAGTGATAACTAGGTATCTTCTTTGCCTACTCTAATTCCTTCATTTTCTTTTTCCTCTCTTATTGCTAAAGCTAACATTTCTAGTACCAAACTGAATAATAGTGGTGATAATGTACATCCTTGTTTCACCCCGATCTCACCGGGAATGCATCTAGCTTATACCCTTTACATACAATGCTTCCTGATGGTTTTAGGTAGATGCTACTTATAACTTTAAGGAAGACTCTATTTATTCCTATGATTTCTAATGTTTTAATATGAATGGATATTGTATTTTCTCAAAGCTTTTTCTGCATCTATTGAGATAATCATATGGTTTCCCCTAGTTTGTTGCTGATATGATCAATTATGCTGATAGTTTTCCTAATACTGAAGCAGCCTTGTATTCCTGGAATAAATCCTACTTGGTTGTAGCATAGTATACTCATGATAAGTTGCTGCAATCTTTTGCTGATCTTTTATTCAAAAATTTTGCATCAATATTCATTAGAGAAGTTGGTCTATACATTTCTTTCTCTGTTTTGACACTTCCTGATTTAGGTATTAGTACCATATTCGTGTCATAAAAAGAATTTGGTAGGACTTGTTCTTCACCTTTTTTCACAAAAAGTGTATAAAGTATGTGGCTGAGCCCCCTGGGGCTGAGGAACTCTGGCTGGTCTCCTAAGGTGGGTCCTGCTAGGAAATATCTCTTCCTGCACTAGTCTCTTTCTGCCACAACATGAAGGGCCTTCTCTCCAACTTCTTGAACTAAAAATCTACTGAAGCCCCACTTCTAGCTCCTCTATTTCAGGGTTTCTCCTGAGGAAACATTATCTGGTGAGGAAGGGAGGGATGAGAGCCATTTTACCTAGTCTTCATGGATGCAGAAAGTTCAAGACAGCAAGTTTCATACCTTTAGACTGTGAGCTGGAGGCCTCTGGGTTAGCTGCTCCTGCTGCCACAGGTGCTACATTGCAGTGTCATGTATCTCCGACAGACTCCTGCAGTAGGCTGAGAGGCCTGGGGATAGCTGCCTTAACTGGCACTTCTGCCCTGGGGCTGCTCCTGCCTAAAGTGAGATTGTTAAACCTGTAAAGGGGAGTGAAGTGACAGAAGGGAGGGCTGAATGGGGAACAGGGCAACCAGAATATATGCCATCCTGGAGTGGGGGGAGGCTAGAAATGGGGAGAAAATTTGTAATTCAAACTCTTGTGAAAAACAATGCTGAAAACTAAACATATTAAATAAATAAATAAATAATAAAAAAAGAATTAACAAGTTGGAATGAGAGGTACAAATTCTTACTGAAGCAACAAACCCCCTGAAAATTAGAATGGATTGAATAGAAGCCATCAACTTTGGAAGATTAAAGCAAATATTAACACAAAGTCAAAAGACCAAAAAAAAAGAGAAAATGTCAGGTATAACTCATAGTAAAACTACAGATCTGAACAACAGATCAAGGAGAAAAAGTTAAGAATCGTAAGAATAATTGTACTATCTGAAAACCATGAAATGGGAAGGGAAGAGAGAGAGAGAGAGAGAGAGAGAGAGACAGAGACAGAGAGAGAGACAGAGAGACACAGAGAGACAGAGAGAAACAGGAGACAGAGAGGAAGGAAGAGGAGGAGGAAGAGGAGGAGAAAGAGGAAAAGGAAGAGGACAAGGAGGAGGAAGAGAAGACATTCTATTTCAAGAAATCTTAAAAGAAAACTGAGAAAACTGCTCAGATCTCTTAGAACCAGAGGGAAAAGTAGAAATAAAAATAATCAACTGGTAAATTCCTGAAAGAAATCCATAAATGAAAAATCCAAGGAACAACAAAGACAAAAATTAAGTTTCCAAGTCAAATAAACAAATACTGCAGCTAGCCAGAGAGAAAAAAATTTCAAGCACTGAGAAGCCATAGTCAGGCTCATACATGATTTAGTGGCCATTACTATAAAATAGAGAACTTAGACTATAATACTACAAAAGGCAAAAGATAAAAGCTTATAGTCAAGAATAACTTACCAAGCACAACTGCATATAATGCCACTGGGGAAAAAATGGACCTTTAATGAACTGAAGGACTTCCAAGCATTTGTGATGAAAAGACTAGAGCTGCACAGAAACTTTGAAGCTTAAGCAGAGGAGTGAAGAACAACCTAAAAAAGTAAACATGAATATAAGATTATAAAGAACTAAATAAGAATAGACTGTTTACGTTCAAATGTGACGCTATTTGACATCTCCTCGATGATGTGTGTCTCCTTAGAACCCTATCCTGCATCAGGGTTCGTAGAGGGCCTAATTAAAAAGAAGTCCTGGAAAAAAAAAAGAAAGATGATATCTAGGCTCCTTTTTTGATCATGGCTTTCAGGTAGTCCAATAATTTTTAAATTATCTCTCCTGGATCTATTTTCCAGGTCAGTGGTTTTTCCAATGAGATATTTCACATTGTCTTCCACTTTTTCATTCCTTTGGTTCTGTTTTTTAATATCTTGATTTCTCATAAAGTCACTAGCTTCCACTTGCTCTAATCTAATTTTTAAGGTCGTATTTTCTTCAGTGTTCTTTTGGACCTCCTTTTCCATTTGGCTAATTCTGCCTTTCAAGGCATTCTTCTCCTCATTGGCTTTTTGGAGCTCTTTTGCCATTTGACTTAGTCTATTTTTTAAGGTGTTATTTTCTTCAGTATATTTTTCAGTGTTTTTTGGGTCTCCTTTAGCAAGTCATTGACTTGTTTTTCATGGTTTTCTCGCATCTTTCTCATTTCTCTTCCCAATTTTTCCTCTACTTCTCTTTCTTTTCCAAATCCTTTTTGAGCTCTTCCATGGCCTGAGACCAGTTCATGTTTTTCTTGGAAGCTTTTGTTGTAGGCTCTTTGACTTTGTTGACTTCTTCTGGCTGTGTGTTTTGGTCTTGTCACCAAAGAAAGATTCCAAAGTCTGAGAATGAATCTGGGTGTGTTTTCGCTGCCGGGCCATGTTCCCAGCCAACTTACTTGACCCTTGAGTTTTTCAGTGGGGTATGACTGCTTGTAAAGAGTACATTGTTCCAAGCTTGAGGGGATGAACCAGCTCTGCCACACCAGCACTCCTCCTTCCCCAAGAACCCCCAACCCGGACTGGACTCAGATCTTCAGCAGGCTCTGCACTCCTGCTCTGATCTGCCACTTAATTCCTCTCACCAGGTTGGACTGAGGCCAGAAGCAATTGCAGCTGTAGTTCTGTAGTTGCCCCACCTCTTCTGCCCCCGGGTCAGTGGCTGAACCGCCAACTCTATCACCCTGTCCCCAGCAGCTTTTCCCACTAACCTTCTTTGTTGTCTTTGGTGTTTGTGGTTTGAGAAGTCTGATAACTGCTGCAGCTCACTGATTTAGGGCACTAAGGCCCACTCTACCTGGCTCCTGGTCTGGTTGGTCCCTGCCGCCCACGCAGGGCTCTGCTCTGCTCAGCTCCACTCCCAGCTCTGTGCAGGATAGACCTCACCCAGCAACCACACAGTCTGTCCTGGGCTGGAGCCTTGCTTCCCTCTCCTATTTTTTGGGTTCTGCAGTTCTAGAATTGGTTCAGAGCCATTTTTTATAGGTTTTTGGAGGGACATGGGGGGAGCTCATGCTAGTCCCTGCTTTCCAGCTGCCATCTTGACTCCGCCCCCACATTAACAGATATTAAATAGTGCAATCCTCAAAACCACTTGTAACTGGATAAGAAATAGAGTGATGGATCAGTGGAATAGTTTATGTACACAAGATACTGTAGTCGATGACTATAGTAGTCTACTCTTTGATAAACCCAGGAAGTCCAGCATCTGGTATAAGAATTCACTATTTCACAAAAACCCCCTGGGAAAACTGGAAAATAGTATGGCACAAACAGGGCATAGACCAATATCTTAGATCATATATGAAAGTAAAGTTCAACTGGGTTCAGGATTTAGATATAAAGGTTGCTACCACAAGCAATTTGTGAGAGGAAGGAGTAGTTTAACTGTGAAATTTATGGAGAAGGGAAAAATTTGTGACCAAATAATTGATACGGATGGTTATGCAATGCAAAAGGAGTAATTTTATTACATTAAATTGAAAAACTTTTCTACAGACAAAGCCAGTGCAACCACAATTAGGAGGCAAGCAGAAAATTGGGAAAGAATTTTCATTAATTTGAGCATTTGAGGACTGATAAAGTCCTCATCTCTAAAATATACAAGGAACTGAGAAGGTTTATAGGAACACAAGTCATTCCCCAAATGATAAATTGTCAAAGAATATGAATGAGCAGTTTTCAGAGGAAGAAATTAAATATATCTATAATCATATGAAAAATGCTCTACATCACTATAGATTTGAGAAATGCAAATCAAAACAACTCTTAGGTACCACAGCTTTCCTGTCAGATTGACTAACATGAAAAAATAGGGAAATTATACATGCTGTTCACTATGAGGGAAAATCGGAACACTAATACATTGTTGTTGGAGTTGTGAACTGATGCAACAATCCTCGAGAGCATTTTGGAACTATGCCCAAAGGGCTATAAAAATGTTCAGACCCTTCGACCCAGCAATATCGCTTCTAGGGCTGTATCCCAAAGCAATCATACAAGTGGGAAAAGGACTATGTGTTCAAAAATATTTATAGCAACTCTTTTTGTGGTGGCAAAGAATTGGAAATCAAGGCGTTGCACATCAATTTGGGAAATGGCTGAACAAGTTGGACTATGTGACTATAATGGAATATTGTTGTGCTATAGGAACTGAGAAGCAGACAGACTTCATAATAGCCTGGAAATTCTTATATGATCGCATGCTGAGTGAGGGGACCAGAACCAGAACATTATACAGGATTACAGACACACAGTATCTGTGATGGCTAACTTTGACAAACTTGGCTCTTCTCAGCAATGCAAGGATCTAAGACAGCTCCAAAAGACTGATGACAGAAAAAAAAAACTATCCTCATCCAGAGAAAGAATTATGGAGTCTGAATGCATACTGAAGGAAAGTATATGGTGTCTCCCCCGACCCCTGCCTCTGTCTCTCTCTTGTTTCTTCTTTCTTATGGTTCATTCCTTTGGTTATAATTCTTCCTTAAAACTTGACTATTGTGAAAATAAGGTTAATGTGAAGGTATATGTAGAACCTATATCAGAATACGTAACATCGTGGGGCTTATGTGGGGGAATGAGAGGGCAGGGAGAAAGTTTGGAACTCAAAAATTTGTGTTACTGAGTGTTGTAAACTAAAAATAAAAAAAGAAATTTAATTTAAAAAATAGACTAACCCAAATGACAAAGAGGTCCAAAAAGCCAATCAGAAGAGGAATGCATTAAAAACAGAATTGGCCAAATGCAAAAAGAGGTCTATAAGCTGACTGAAGAAAATAATTCCTTAAAATTAGAATGGAGCAAATGGAAGCTAATGACTTTATGAGAAATCAAGAAATTATAAAACAGAACCAAAAGAATGAAAAAAATAGAAGACAATGTGCAATGTTCATTGAAAAAAAAACAAAAACACTGACCCAGAAAATAGATCCAGAAGGGATAATTAAAAAATTATTGGTTTACCTGACAGTCATGATCACAAAAAGAGACTAGATATTTGCCCTGCTATTACTCACCCTACCCCTGCCCAAGAATCCCTTCTTATCCTTCCATTTCCATTAATCTAAATATCCTTCTACCCACCTTTCACTTATTCCCTCACCCTCCCCTCTAGAGATCCTTCTCTTATCCTCCCCCTTACTATTTTATTTCTTTCTAAATTTAGAGGAAATTTATATTCTTCTAGAGATATGTGCATTGTTCCCTTTTGAACCCACTCCTGATGCAAGTAGATTTTCATAACTACCAGCCCTCTTCCCCTATCCAACTCCTCTTTGTCAGTTCTTCCTCTAGCACCTCATTTGCATGAGATAATTACTCTTTTTAGTTGTTCCTAAATGATTTTATTTTTTAAAGTCATATCATACTGAGATCTACTCCAATCTTTTTTTCATGAACTACTAATAAAAATCAGGGACATATGTATTACATTTTACCTACATAAAAGATAAGCAGCCTTTTCTTTTTGAGTCCAATATCAATTAGTCTTTGGTATGTACCTTATACTTCTCTTGGCTCTTGTGCATCAAATCTTATGTTAAGTTCAGTGTTGTTGGTTTTTTTTAAGTCCTGAAAGTCTGACAATTCATTTCATATCCATTTTATTTTCCATTGAGGATTACACTTAGCCTATCCCTTCCCCATACTCTTAAGTCACTTAACCGTAAAATCTTATTACCACCAAAAGATGGCTCCCTATTTCCCCAAGTAACAGAGTCGAAATTAGGTTTTTTTTAAATATTTTTTTTTTATTTTTAGTTTACCACACACGGTTCTACATAATTTTGAGTTCCAGATTTTCTCCCTTCCCTCCCCCCTCCCTCCCCAAGATGGCATGGAATCTCATATAACTACCATGTATAACTTTGCACTGAATTAATTTATACACTAGTCAAGTTGTGGAGAAGAATTATGACCGATGGAATGAATCATGAGAAAGAAGAGACAGAGCCAAAAAAAAAAAAAACAAACCCAAAACAAAAACAAAAGAGGAGAAAAAAGGCGAGCATGTAGTGTGCCTCAATCTGCATTCAAACTTCACAGTTCTTTCTCTGGATGAAGACAGCATTCTCCATTGCGCGTCCCCTGGAGTTGTCCTTGCACCTTGCATTGCTGAGAAGAGCGAAGTCTGTCAGGGTTGGTCCTCACGGACTCCATATATCTGTGGTTGTGTACAATGTTCTCCTGGCTCTGGTCCGCTCACTCAGCATTATGTCCTGTAGGTTTTTCCAGGTTGTTACGAAGTCCGTATCACCCCATTTCTTATGGGGTGATCTTTATTCCATTACCTTCATATACCACAGCTTGTTCAGCCATTCCCCAGTTGATGGGCATCCCTTTGATTTCCAATTCTTGGCTACCACAAAGAGAGCAGCCATAAATATCTTTGTACATATGGGTCCCTTTCCCTCTTGTGTGGTTTCTTTGGGATACAACCCTAGAAGTGATATTGCTGGGACAAAGGCTATGAACATTCCTATGGCCCTTTGGGCATAGTTCCAAATTACTCTCCAAAATGGCTGGATCATTTCACAACTCCACTAGCAATGTAACAATATTCCAATTTTCCCACATCCTCTCCAGCATTTATCATCCTCCTGCTTTGTTATTATAGCCAATCTTACAGGGGAGATGTGGTATCTAAGAGTTGTTTTGATTTGCATTTCTCTAATCAGTAGTGATCCAGAGCATTTTTTCATATGCCTATAGATAGCTTTAATTTCTTCCTCTGAAAACTGCCTGTTCATATCCTTTGACCATTTCTCAATTGGGGAATAGCTTGTATTCTTATATATTTGGCTCAGTTCCCTGTATATTTCAGAAATGAGACCTTTATCAGAGACACTGGTTGTAAAGATCTTATTGGGAATGCATCTAGCTTACCCCCATTACAAATAATGTTCGTTGATGGTTTTAGGTAGATGCTATTTATAATTTTAAGGAAAGTTCCATTTATTCCTATGCTTCCTATTGTTTTTAATAGGAATGAGTGTTGTATTTTGTCAAAGGCTTTTCCTGCATCTATTGAGATGATCATATGGTTTCTGCTAGTTTTGTTGCTGATATGGTCAATTATGCTAATAGTTTTCCTAATACTGAACCAACCTTGCATTCCTGCAATTAATCCTACCTGATCATAGTGTATTATTCTCTTGATAAGTTGCTGTGATCTTTTTGCTAATATTTTATTTAAAATTTTTGTATCAATATTCAATAGGGAAACTTGTCTATAATTTTCTTTCTCTGTTTTGACTCTTCCTGGTTTAGGTATTAGTACCATTTTCGTGTCATAAATAGAATTCAGTAGGACTCCTTCACCTGTTTTCCCAAACAGTCAACAAAGTATAGGAATTAATTGTTCTTTAAATGTTTGATAGAATTCTCATGTAAAACCATCTGGCCCTGGAGATTATTTCCTAAGGAATTCATTGATAACTTGCTCAATTTATTTTTCTGAGATGGGGTTATTTAGAAATTTAACTTTTTCTTCTGTTAACCTTGGCAATTTATGTTTTTATAGATATTCATCCATATCTCTAAGACTGTCAAATTTATGGGCATATAGTTAGGCAAAATAATACCTAATTATGATTCTGATTTCCTCTTCATTAGAGGTGAACTCACCCTTTTCATTTTTGATACTGTTAATTTGGTTTTTTTTAATCAAACTGACCAAAGATTTATTAATTTTATTGTTTTTTTCATAAAACCAGCTCTTTGTTTTATTAATTCAATGCTACCTTGGAAAAACCATTATTTTCAATGACTCACTCATTCATTAATCCATGTATTTATCTATTTATTCATTTATCTATTTCTTTTTAAAAGTCTGATGCCTTTTGTTTTTTCAGCATAGCCATGTCTTGATAGACAATGCCACACCAATGCCACTGAAACTTTCCCTGTAACAAAGAAAAGTAGTTGTAACAAAAATCATCTAACACAGTGTCTGTGTCTAAGAGTGAATACAGCACTTCCGAAACCACAATTGGTGATTGCAGCTACTCAGCATTTGGCTTTGGTTTAGGGCCCCTTTCATTTCTATTAGCATAGCCATCATTCTCCTTGTTCTCTGCTTACTTCACCCTATATCACTTCTTTCACTTCTTCTCACTTTCCTCTGAACTCTTCATTTGTCATTCTTTATTGCATAAAATTTCATTATATTCATATATCATAATTTGTTCAATCATTATCCAATCAATTAAAATGCATGTTTTTTGCATTTTTTTTGCTACCGGCATAAATGGGAAGCTTTCTTTTTGTAATTGATCTATTTGTGTCCAAAACTAACATTTCAAATTACTAAACCAATTTAAAACCACATCTATCGTGAATTAATATGCTTGTTTTTCCATAGCTGCCCCAAAATTAACTATTTATATCTTTTATCATATTTGCGGATTTCTTAGATGAGAACTGAAACCTCAGAGTTGATGCAATTTGCATATCTTTAATGCTAATAATTTGATAGAATACAAGTTGAGAGCAGAGACTGTCTCATTTTGGTCTACATATTCCCAGAGGCTAGCAGAAACTAAATGCTTTTTTATTGATTAATAATCTTCCATATGATTGCAGATCACGTGTAATACTTCTTTCAAAAAGTGTTTGTTAAAGCTTTCTCTCTCTTTTTAAATGTGTGATGGGAGTATACAAATTAAAATTAGGCAGAAAAACATTTTATATATTTATGTAATTTGACCTCTTATCTAATGTGAACAGAGAGTCCCTTCAATTATCTTTACCTTCTTTACCTCATCCATAAAATGAGAACAATGTGGCTTACCTAACTTAAGGTATTGTGGTGAACTTGCTTGGGAGATAATAAAGTTACTGCTGTTATCATCTGTTTGTGAAAAGGAAGTACTGGGACCTACAGGCAGCATGGTCTAGAAAAATTCTAATTTATAAACTGATTGTACAACATCATGCAGTCACAAAAACGGGAATGGAATAGGAATGGTTTGGGGAGGGCTGTAATTCATTTGCTTCTAAAGCACTTAGCACTACCATGATCTACACAAAGCATCATGCTAAACTGAAAGCCCCTTTGCACAAATTTCTGAATACTACGCAAAATGTTGTAAATAGCAAAAAAGTACAGATGGAGATAAAATAAGTGAGCTGTGGCTTCTTTACCCAGTGCTTGCTGTGTGTTTTATTATCATCATTAAATATTTGTAGTAGGACGCTCCATCATGAAACTGTGGGAACAAAAACCTTTGTAGAATTGTGGCTGAATTTTAATGCTTTTCATTTAAATTAATTTTTTTAAAAGACAATAAAATGAATACTAGCATCATTGTTTTCTTTCATCCTCTGAATCAAAGGTGGTAAAGCCATTTTTTGTAGGTCAATGTCATAGCATTTTGATAGTTTCTATTATTAAATGTATTTCATGCAACTAGTAATCAGGAGAATTTTTATAATGGAATTTATATTAGACCAATGAATTTACCTCAAGGAAAAAAAAACAAGAAATTCTCAGCATGAGAAAAAAGAGAAACAGTCTTGAATATTTTCATCTTCTTTGTTATTAGCATAGATTCCAGACCAACTTTTATGTTAAGATATGCAATATATATATACATGGGGATTATTCTTCCTAGGACCACATGACTTCAAAAATAAAAATCTGACATCCTCCTCCCCCACTTAAGATATAAGAGGAAAAAAATTACCTTATATCAAAAGACTAGTAGAGAAGTCTTTCAACAACCAAGTCTAGAATTTTTCCACTGCAGTAGGAATAAGATGGCTTGAACAACCAAGGCATCATTAAAAGAAGCACTTGGAAATTGTGCATTTGCATGTATGTATATGTGAATCACTACTGTAAACTCATATACATCGTAAGACATTTGTTATCTGGGAACAATATAAATTTTTTCATCTTTAAAATTTGAGGATTTAACTTGATTTTAAGGTCTTTCCCTCCTCTAAATAACTCGAATCTATTGGTCTTTAAGCACTTGGAAGGTCATTTAGATGATGATGATGATGGTGATGATGATGATGATGACGATGACAACTAGCATGTACATAGCACTTTAAGGTTTGGAAAGCACTTTACAAATATCTCATTTTATTCTCACAGCAACCCTGATGTTAGGTGCTATTATGATCCTCACTGAATAGATTAGAAAACTGAGGCAGAGAGAAGTGAAGTGATCTACCCACATTGCTAGTAAATGCCTAAGGAATAACTTGAACTCAATTCTCCTTGCTTCTACAGTGGTAATCAAGGTGGGACTTTTTTAAACTGTTTTCTCTTTTGGAATGCTGAGGTAATCAAGTACCTTTGAGTCTTGCCTTTCAAATGTAATGGCAAGCAAAATAGAACTTTTTGCTGTTTTTTATTTTTTGAGTTCTCAGGACTGAGGTAATCAAGTGCCTTTGTTTCAACTGGAAGTCTTTGACTGAAGCAAGAGTCTCTGATGACCTGCTTAAGAAACAAGAAAGCCCCAGGTCCCATGCCCTACACCTTTTTGTTAAGTAGGCTCTTAGCCCTGGGCCCTGAACAGGGTATAAGAGCTCTGAGCACAATCATTGAAAGAATGTTGGTGTCAAGACTGGGTAGCCATTGAAAGCCCCTCCAGCTTTTAAACCCTAGATGTTGGTGCTTCTTTCTGATAACTATGTATGTTATTGTTATTTGGTCATATAGACCAAATGATCTGTTTGCAATTTCTGTTTGTATTTTCTCATAAGTTCAGGGTGCTGATGTTTTCCCCTGAACTAAATGAATGGTATATGTATGTCTAATTAAACTTAAGATTGTTGACCCCTTAAAGTTGCTTTCCTTAGAAAAGCAGATGAGAGAACCCATGCTAATCAGCCCTCCTGTGTACTGGTGTTATTGGTCTTATACCCACACAGCAGCTGCTAACAACATTGTTGTTACAGCCTCCAAGTTTGCGATGCCTTTAAGGAATAGATGTTTCACCTCACCAACCAAAGAACAGAGTGGATTGTTAATACCATAACTAGGGACGTAACCATTTCTTCTCCCCAAATGTGAGCAAGAAACTGGAAACATGAAGTAAAGGCCTAAAACGACACTCATTATGGGCCCAGCCTTATACAAGTCTGAAATGCAATCACGTGGGTTACCCTAGGGTTAGATCACCTAGTACAAATGGTACATTTGTGTTCGAAATGAAACCATGCTTAAGTGTCTTTCCTCTGATATAACACCTCTCTACCCCAACATCCAGATGGTACAGTCAGGTGCCCTATGGTCTCCCTATGTGTTGAGTAGACATTTCACCTTCTATAATACCATATTACAACAGTCAATGAGGGAATATAGCTAAGGTCCAAGAACTTCTCCCAAAAACAATAGTGTGGCCATCCCCAAATGGTACCCAATGGTTATGCAGGCCATATTTATGGCCATGGCTACAGTAGGATTGATCAGATAGGTTGCATAATATTAGAATGTTGTTTTTTTGAGTATTTTTGCCCAGGGGAATACCTTAGAGACACGACCTACTAAACCTGTAGCTAACCTGCCCCTTTTCAAACCCAATGGATGACACCTGTTTACCATTGGTACAACTGAACATCAACACCACACCCAATACTGGACTAGATGTTGCAATGACCTAGGCAGAACTCCTCACACATTTCATAGAAGCAGTCCTCGATGACAACGTAGAGACATAAGGGTTGCTAACATCAGAATTAAGACAATTGTATAAGGTAGTATTATAAATTAGGTTAGCACTAAACATTTTAACCACTGCCAAAAGAGGAACTTGTGCTGTAATATAAATCTCCTGTTATGCCTTTATCCTTGATGAGTCATATAATGTCACGAAATTACTGCAACATATGCTAAGACATCTGACCTAGAACAATCACTAGATGCCCTTGATTCTTTCTTTGGCTCCCTTGCGGTGGGTTGAAGAAGGTTGTGACAATAGTGGTAATTCTCCTGGTGATCATATAGTTTTCCTGTTTGAGCTTGCATTGCTGTTGTGGATTTTGTCTCTAATGTAGCTCACTATTGGGCTCCTCAGCTTCATCTACAATAATGAAATGGCTCAGGAACCACTCAGGGATCCTTGCGAAGCTATTGGAAAGGATGCATGAGCAGGTTATGAGGGATGGTAAGCAAAATGGCCTCTTAGCACTTAGTTGGCCTTTGTTTCCTTTGAGTAATTCAGGGTATTTCATTGAGGCTTACTAGGTGCTAAGCCCAGGCCCAAACCCCCATTAGGTGTAGAACCTATGTGGTTGTGGATTGGTGACTAGGGAGGGGGCCCAAGGTGGGGCTGGCTAGGGGGAGGTGCTAACTCCAGAGCCATGCCTGTCTTGAGTCTTACTAGGTACTAAGCCCCAGGCTCAAACCCCTAGTAGGTGCTAGCTTATGTGGGTGTGAAGCTCCCAGGGTACCAAGGGGTGGTGCTAACTCAAGAGCCAATCATAGTAGCCTAAGTTCTGGTCATTCGGACGATGTTTGATGACATCTGAAGCCCTATAAGAAGAAAGGACAGGGCCATTTGTGCAGGGCTCTCACTCGTGATGGTGCTGAAGCAGAGACTCCAGGCAGCTGTAGCTAAGGAGCCCTCCAGCTAGTAAACCATGATGCTGAGACTTTGTTAAACTCTGGTAACTATGTATTGGGATTTGAATCAAGCAAGGACTGTCTGTTGATGTTTGTACTCTGAAGTTCAGGGTGCTGGTCTTTTCCCCCTGAACTAAGTGAATTGTATTTGTATGCTGAATTAAAGCAAGCTTGTCAATCCCCTTAATGTAGCTTTCCTTAGTTAAGCAGATCAAAAAACCTGTGCTTTTGCAGCATGCTGGCAGCTTTCTGGGTGCTGGCTGTTAGGTGGATCTTACACTCCCACAGAAGCTGCTAGCCGGATTGTTGAGACAGGAGTGTATGCAGGACACAAGGACACAACCTCAGTTTAATCTACATCCAAGTATCGTGTTATATAACAGTGACACAGCTCTATAACTACCCATGTAAAAGCTTACATCATCACCTATTTGACCATTGGGCATTCTATGGCACAAAGACTTTTTTGTTCCTGTTCTTCTGTAAAATTCAACTGGGCCTGGGTATGGTACAGAGATCTATCACCATCCTCCTGCAGACCAGCACTGGTCTCCCAGAATAAACCCTACTTACTATCACAGTGGCATGGACCACCTCTTCCTTTGGTATCTTAATTATCTTCTCATTACAATAGGATCATCCCTATGGATATTTTGCACCCTGACAACCCAAGAGACACTTTGGGGGTCAGAACGAGATATAACTTTGTAGAAGCAAAATGCTAAAAAATTATAGTTTGTAATCAATAAACCAATAAATATTTTAAGTAGACTAATAGCATTTCCTAGTAGATAAATGGTCAACGCATATCAACAGTTTTCAAAAGAACTGCAAAGTATTTGCAATCAAATAATGTGATAAATAAAAGAAATGCAAATCAAAACAACCTTGAGGTTTCACCTCACATTCTCCAAATTGGCAAAGATGACCAAAAAATGGCAGTACTGAATACTGAAGGGCTTATGGAATGAGAGGCACAGTAATACATTGTTGGTGAAGCTGTGAGATGGTACAAATACTTCGGAAAACATTTTTGGAATTGTGCAATAAAGCGACTAAGACATAGCTACTCTTTGAACCGGGGAAAGGATATTGGGGATAACTGATGATTTAAGAAACAAAAGATTTCAATAATTTTTTTTTAAGAATGAAAGCCCTCAGTTTGCACAGAGGTGGAGTTAAGGTGGCAGCATGAAAACAGAGACTTGCTCGAGCTCTCCCCCAAATCCCTCCAAACACCTGTAAAAAATGACTCTAAATAAATTCTAGAGCTACAGAGCACATGAATTAAGAGACTGAAACAAGTCTCCAGCCCAAGATGGCCTGGGCGGTCACTGGGAATGGTCTGTCACACAGGGCTGGGAGTGAAGGATAGCCCAGCACAGGCTGCACCAGGACAGACCATGCTGGAACAGACCTCACGTCACTGAATTACTTGCAACAGTTTACAGACTTCTTAACCCACAAACGCCAAAGACAACCTAGCAGACAGTGCGAAAACTGTTGGACCTAGGTGAGAGAGGGGCATTGTCCAGGCTCAGTGTAGCAGAGGTGGCTGCTGCAGCTGCTTCCAGAGCTCCAGGCCCACACAGTTAGGGGAAACAGATGGCTGATCAGACAGGGAATGCAGGAATCTCTTTGCTGGTTCTCTTGCTTTGCCCTGCTTGGATCTGTGTCGCAGTCCTGGTTGGCAGTCCTTGGGGGAGGAGGAGCACTGGTGTGGCAGGGCTTGTGGTAGATGTGGAAGAGGGAGTCATTTTGGTAGTTACATGGCAGAAAGGAGTGCATACACTCACAGACCAGAGCACAGGCCAGGAGAGGAGTATCATACAACCTCAGAATAGAAGTAGCTCTCAAAATAGCACTGCAAAACCCCTGAAGCTTGGGCAGCACTCTCCATTCTGGGAGCAGTCATACCCTGACAAAGAGCTCAAAAGTCAAGTAATTGGTTGGGAAAATGATCAGACAGTGTAAAAAGGACTCAGACTATAGAATCTTACTTTGTTCACAAAGAAAATAAAAACGTACAGGCAGAAGAAGTCAACAAAGTCAAAGATCCTACATCAAAAGCCTCCAGGAAAAATATGAATTAAGATGGCAGTTGGAAAATGGGGACTTGCTTAAGCTCTCCCCCAGGTTCCTCCAAACACTTGTAAAAATGGCTCTGAACAAATTCTATAGCTGCAGAACCCACAAAACAGCAGAGGGTAGCAGGGCTCCAAACCAGGAAAGCCAGTATGGTCCCTGGGAAGGCTCTATCACATGGAGCTGGGAGCAGAGTGGTGCACAGCCCAGCTTGGGCCGCCCCAGGACCAACCAGACCAGGAGCCAAGCAGAACAGGTGATAGGGACCTGAATCATTGAGCTGTGGCAGTTACCAGACTTCTCAACACACGAACACCAAAGACAACATGGCAGGTTAGTGGGAAAAACTCCTGGATCAGAGTAAAAAGAGTGGGCAGTTGGCACCAGCACTGGGGGCATGGAAGTAATGCAGCCCTGGGGCTTCCAGAGCTCCAGCTAAGGTTGCTTCTGGCCCCAACCCCAGCCAGGTGGGAGGAATTAAGTGGCATCTGAGAGCAGGAGTGCAGAGCCTACTTGGATCTGGGTCGCGGTCCTGGTTGGTGGTTCTTGGGGGAGGAGGAGAGCTGGTGTGGCAGAGGTTGCTGTGTAGAAGTAGTTCTGAAAACAGCAGCACAGCCCCTCAAGCTTGGGACAAAGTACTCTCTACTCTACAAGCAGTCATACCCCGACCAAAAACTCAAGGGTCAAGTAGTTGGCTGGGAACATGACAGGCTGCAAAAAAGGACTCAGACTCAGACTCATGAATCTAGAATCTTTTTTTGGTGACAAAGAAGATGAAAACATACAGACAGAAGAAGTCAACAAAGTCAAAAGAGCCTACATCAAAAGCCTCCAAGAAAAATATAAATTGGTCTCAGGCCATGGAAGAGCTCAAAAAGGATTTGGAAAAGAAAGAGAAGTAGAGGAAAAATTGGGAAGAGAAATGAGAAAGATGCGAGAAAACCATGAAAAACAAGTCAATGACTTGCTAAAGGAGACCCAAAAAACACTGAAAAATATACTGAAGAAAATAACACCTTAAAAAATAGACTAAGTCAAATGGCAAAAGAGCTCCAAAAAGCCAATGAGGAGAAGAATGCCTTGAAAGGCAGAATTAGCCAAATGGAAAAGGAGGTCCAAAAGAACACTGAAGAAAATACGACCTTAAAAATTAGATTAGAGCAAGTGGAAGCTAGTGACTTTATGAGAAATCAAGATATTATAAAACAGAACCAGAGGAACGAAAAAGTGGAAGACAATGTGAATTATCTCATTGGAAAAACCACTGACCTGGAAAATAGATCCAGGAGAGATAACTTAAAAATTATTGGACTTCCTAAAAGCCACAATCAAAAAAAGAACATAGACATCATCTTTCAAGAAATTATCAAGGAAAATTGCCCTGATATTCTAGAGTAAGAGGGTAATACAGAAATTGAAAGAATCCACTGATTGCCTCTTGAAGAAAGTACCAAAAGAAAACTCTTAGGAATATTGTCACCAAATTCCAGAATTCCCAGGTCAAGGAGAAAATATTGCAAGCAGCCGAAAGGAACAATTTGAATACTGCAGAAACACAATCAGGATAACACAAGATCTAGCAGCTTCCACATTAAGGGATAAAAGAGCTTGGAATATGATATTCCGGAGGTCAATGGAGCTAGGATTAAAACCTAGAATCACCTACCCAGCAAAACTGAGTATAATGCTCCAAGACAAAATATGGATTTTCAATAAAATAGAGGACTTTCAAGCTTCCACAGTGAAAAAGACCAGAGCTGAATAGAAAATTTGACTTTAAAACACAAGAATCAAGAGAACCATGAAAAAGTAAACAAGAAAAGGAAATCATAAGTAACTTACTAAAGTGGAAATATTTTGCTTACATTCGTACATGGAAAGATGATGTGTATAATTCATGAGAACTTTCTCAGTATTAGGGCAATTGAAGGGAATATACATATATGGAGACAGAAGGCACAAGATGAGTTGAATATGAAGCACTGATACCTGAAAAAATAAAACTAAATTATGGGATGAGAGAGGAATATATTGAGAGAGGGAGAAAGGGAGAGATAGAATGGGGTAAATTATCTCACATAAAAGTGGCAAGAAAAAGCATGTCATTGGAAAGGAAGAGGAGGCAGGTGAGGGGGAATATGGGCATCCAGCTCTCATCGGGTTTGACTTGAGGAGTGAATAACATACACACTAAATTGGGTATCTTACCCTACATAAAAGTACGGGGAAGGGGATAAAAAGTGGTGGGGGAGGATAGAAGGGTGGGCAGATAGGGGGAAAAAGTAATCAAAAGCAAACACTTTCAAAAAGGGACAGGGTCAAGGGAGAAAACTGAATAAAGGGGGACAGGATAGGAGAAAGGCAAATATGGTTAGTCTTTCACAACATGACTATTTATGGCAGTGTTTTGCATGATGATACATGTGTGGTCTGTGTGGAATTGCTTGCCTTCTTAGGGACAGTGGGTGGGGAGGGAAGAGGTGAGAGAGTTTGGAACTCAAAGTTTTAAAAGCAGATGCTCAAAAAAAGTTATTCTTGAATGCAACTGGGAAATAAGATATATAGGCAATGGGGCATAGAAATCTATCTTGCTCTACAAGAAAATAAGGGGAAAAGGGATGGAGCGGAGGGAGAGTCAGGTGATAGAAGGGACGGCTGTCTGGGGAACGGGGCAATCAGAATATATGCCATCTTGGAGTGAGGGGGAGGCTAGAAATGGGAGAAAATTTGTAACTCAAAATCTTGTGGAAATTAATAATGAAAACTAAAAAATCAAATAATAAAATATGGAATTTAAAAAAAAGAAAAAATATGAATTAGTCTCAGGGCATGGCTCAAAAAGGCTCAAAAACAATTTAGAAAATCAAGAGAAGTAGAGGAAAAATTGGGAAGAGTAATGAGAGTGATGCAAGAAAATCATGAAAAATGAATCAATGCTAAAGAAGACCCAAAAATACTTAAGAAAATAATACCTTAAGAACCAGACTAACTCAGATTGCAGGGGGGAAGAAGAGGAGGGAGGGATCAGGGAATGAGGAAACAGCAGTGATGGCAGTAGGTGTCACGTAGCAAGTGAGTGTATAAGGGGGGGTCGGGGCACCAAATAGTGGTCCGGGCAACAGAGCCTCACCATGCGTGGGGGAGACAGGGCTTCCGACCTCTCTCGCTTCCCTCCATCATTGTCCCTCCCCTTCCTCAACCCCCCTCAGCCTCCACATTGGCAGCCGTGGCCACTGCAGCAAAGTCTCTCTCTTAGCCTGAGTCACTGCAGCCATGGCAGAGAGAGGGGTGGGTAGGGACCCTTTGGGCCCCTGCAGTAGATGGTACCATGACCCCAAGATCATCAAAGGCACTGTAAAGACCCCAAGGAGGAGGAGGAGTGTGCAGTGCCTGAGACCAGCTCTGTCGAGCAGGGAGACAATTCAAAAATGAAATTAAGAAAGAAATTAGGATCATTCTAATACAGCAAATATTTATTAACCAATTACATATTTATGAGGCAGCTGACGATTCAAAGACAAATATGACACTTCATTAGTGAGTTCCTCACAGAATCTCAGCTTTGCGGAAGGATAGACCAGTCATTCTTTTTACCTCTCTTTTATCTTTTTTAAAGATTCCTCTGTGCCATAGCAGATAGGATATTAGAAGTAGTCAGAATGATCTGGGTTCACATCTTGTTTCAGTAACTTACCAGCTGTGGCACTGGGAAATTAACTCTGTTTTCTGTTATGTAAAGTAAGACTGTTGGACTCATTGGACTCTATGGTCCTTTCCAGTGCTGAATCTATGATTCTACGATCTACTGTACTCCGCCACTTTCCATCTTCTCTCATCCTCACTATTCCTCCAGACCCAGAGCACAGAACAGTCCTCTTCCTTGCCAAGGCTAAACTCTCTATGCACTTTAACCTTATCTTCTTCAGAACCTTTCTCAAATCTACTCTCTTTCAACAGCAATATGTAGTGCCTCTACAATATCTGACTTCTCAGTCTGCAAACATAATCTCTTGCTCCAAGTCCAAAAAGAAAAAAAAATTACTCTGATAATTCCTCAAGCTATTATTCTATGAGAGGAATCTGGGAAGAAGGCAGAGTAGATCAGAAAATTCCAAGCTCTCAATATTTTCCCCAACAAGAGAGATAAAATAGCACCTTAGGGTGAACAGAGTGATGGTAAAAATAAATAATAGGGACACCACAGGGGTCTTCTTTGGACAATTTGAGAAGATTAGAAGATTAGGAAAAAAATCCCAAAATGATGTTTGGTTCCTGTGCAGAGTAAACATGTCCAGGCTAGGGCCCTCTTTAACAACAGGTAGCAAGCCATCTAAACAACAAGCAGCAAGTCCTAGTGTTTGTGAGTGTGGGAGGTTGACTCGGCCTCAGCCACAGGAACCCTTGGGGACAGTGTGACACTTAGGTATCTGGGTCAGGGAATATCAAGGGATCCTCTACTGACAAGGAATGCCAGACCCAGCTGTGCTGTGAAGAGCAGCAGGGGGTAAGAAGGAAAGAACACATGCCTGGTGAGTGCAGAAGCAGTGGGGTAGAAAGTCCCCGGCTGTGGGCACTAACATAAGGTTGGAGGTTTGGCTTTGCTTCCATGGTAGAGGGAACTAAAGACCTGGGGCAAGAGGCACCATCCCCCATACACCCGGGCTGGAGATGATTACAAAAGTGACACTATTACCACAAAAAAGCAAGGAAAAGGAGAAACAATACAACCATAGAAAGCTCTTATGAGAACAGAGAAGACAAGTTCATCTTCAGAAGAGGATAATAAGCAAAGGAACCCTCTTCTCCCCCAAAGAGTAAGATCAAATGGTTACCTGCCTAAAAAGAATTCAGAGATGATGGTAAAAAAAAGACTTTCAAAATCAAATGACAGAGATGGAGGAAAAACTACAAATAAATAAATAGATAGATGGATAAATATATAAGTAAACAAACAAACAAATAAATAGAAATAATCCAAGAAAAACAAGATTATGAAAGAAAAGTCCATCAATTAGAAAAAGAAATCTAGAATCTTAAGGAAGAAAATGACACCTTGAAAATTAGAATTCAGCGAGGTGAAGCCAGCAAAATTATAAGACATTGAGAAATAATTAAAATACGAATATTGAAAAAATAAAAGAGAAAGTGAAACATCTTGTAAGATAAACAACAGATCTGGTGAATAGATCAAGAAGAGAAAACATAAAAATAATCAGACTAACTGAAAGCTATGATCAAAAAAGGAATCTTGATAAAATAATACAAGAAATAAAGAAAATTGTCCTGAAACACTAGAACAAGAGAGGAAAGTAGAAATAGAAAAAAAATCAATCAATCACAACTTAAAAGAGATCCTATGAAGGAAGACTCATAAGAATAGTATAGTCAAATCCTGAAGGCTCCAGCTCAAGGATAAAATATTAAAAGTGACAAGAATGAAACAATTTAAATATGATGGTGCCACAAGACCTAGCACCAGAGACATTAAAGGACCGCAGGTCTTGGGATACTATATATGTAAAAACAAAGAACTGGGGCTCTAGCTGAAAATATCATACCCAGCAAAGTTAAGCATAATCCTGAATGAAAAACTAAATGAACATTTGATTAACAGTCAGACTTTCATGACTTTGTTAAAAAAAAAAAACCCTGAAGTTAACAGAAGATTTGACATACAAGAGCCGAGAGATGCATAATGAGCATACCAAGACTGATTACAAAGGAATCAATAAGGACAGCCCATTTACTTTTTATATTTTTAAAATATAAAACATGTATCTAAGATTCTTAATAATTCAGTAGCTTATAAGAAAGATTGAGGTAAACATCAGTATGATATGAATTTAAGAAATAAAAACAATTAGGAACAGCTGAAAAGAGTGTTTCATACAAATAAGGTGCAAGAGGAAGAATTGATACAGAGGAATTAGATGGTGTAGGAGCGCTGGTAATTTTGGTAACCTACTTTTATCGAGAAAAGGTTTAAAAGGAAATAATACATATATATTTAGAAGAGAATAAAAGTCTTTTAAATTCAGAAGAAATAAAATGGTAAGGGTATAAGGAGGGAGGAGAGGACAAGGGAGGAATCTCTAAAGGGGAGGGTAAGGAAATAAGTCTAAGGGAGCTATAGAAGGGTGTTTAGATATATGGGAATGGGAGGATAGGGGATGGATCCTTGGAGAGGGTAGCAAAGTAATAGAAAGGCAAGGTAGTGGGCAGAAGTAAAGTAGTGGAGGTAGAAGGGATAGGAAAGAAGATATATGCACAAAGATAGAAACAAAGCTTAGGAGTAGAATGTGTTTGGGAAAGTATATGTCTGTGCATGTGTGTGTGTGTTGTGTGTGTATTTCTACAGCTGTAGAGAAATATATCCACACTTAATTGTATCTTTTTTTGCAGGGGGGAGTTGAGGGAAAACAAACAAAAAAGTAAAAAAGTGCATGGCAAAGAACAAAAGAAAACTTACAAGGAACCAAAGAGAAGACGGACAGCTCTCAACACAACATGTAGTACTTATCATATGGGCTTTCTTGAGATGAAAATGTATTGTTACATATTTTGAATCCTCTCATGTTCGCTATGGACATGACTTTTTTTTTCCTCTCTTACTTTGTATTTAAGTTCCAATATTTAAGTTTATGATAAGTTTCTGTTTCTTTCCTCTATTCTGTATTTGTGTTCTGACGTGCAAGTCTAAAATAAAATTTTTTTTAAAGAGCTATTATTCAATCCACCTCCTAACTTTCACCATTAAACTTCTACAAACTATTGGTTGTTTCCACTTACTTATGCCCCCTTTGCCTTCTGACCCCACAGCTCTACTTCAAGTGTTCTCTTCAAGGTTATGCATGACCTAATAACTTCCTAACCATTGCAAGGATGGCTTTTTTCTCAGTTCTTATCCCAGACTTTTCTATAAACGTTGTATTTCTACACATATTCTCCTCCTTCGGCTTTCATGATACCATTCTTTCATTACTGACATAAGAATAAAGATTTCTTAGGATGCTGTATTCCTAATTATTCCCCAAGAAAGGATCTTTCATTCTCCTTCACTGCTTGCTTTACTTCTTGCCCATTCAATATAAGCATTCCCCCAAAGTGGTCGTTCTTTTCTTCTTTCTCTACACTCTCTCTGTAGGTAACCTCAGTCATTCTCATAATGTGCAGATGATTCTCTGTCTGTCTCTGTCTCTGAATCTCTCTGTCTCTCTTTTTTTTTTGCTTGGGCTCAAGTCTCAATTTTCAAACTATTCCTTGGTTGTGAACCCCAAAGCAATTAAGTCAAACTTCTGAGAACTGAACTGGTTTTTTGAGCAGATCTACAAATAGGGAAAGGGTGCTCTTTTTAAAAGGCCATTGGACATAATGTTGACTAGCCAAGTCTTATTTCCCATTATGAATTATTAATTTGTTTTTAAGCCATTATTCTGACAAGAAGAGGACACCTTGTCTAGGAGACAGCAGGCTCATTTTTAACGGGTAAGTACAACTCTCATTATAATTTAAATGAAATTAGCATTCACTACTCTATCATAATCAAACTATACTTGCTCACCATTTCTACCTGCTTTCTGGTTTCATCTCACACTCAAAAAGTCCAAAGCAATTCATTATTTCTATTTGAAAGTCTCTCTCTCCTAACAGATTCCCCATTTGTGTTGACAATGTCACAATTTTCCCAATGATCAGGACTCAAAATCTTAAATTAATCTTCCTTAAATTTCACCCTTCAAACAGCCAAGTCCTATCATATCTACCACCAAAGTATCTTTTACTTCTATCTCCATTCTCTTCTTTCCACCCCCAGTGCCACCAAAATAGTTCAGGTTAATATTTCTTATCTCAATAACTATAACACTCTGCAAATGAATGTTACTGGGTCTCCTGAACTTGTCTTTTTGAGTTGCCATATTTTCCAGAAACACTGGACCCAGAGAATGCAGGAGGCCCTGAATGTGTCAAGAATAAAGCCACTTTAGGTGGAGATTTGTGTTTTCTCCTTCTTGCTTTGTCCTACTGATATAAATATACAAACTCCTGTATGGATTGTGAACTCTTCCACATGCATGTTTATTTCTCTTGCAATAAACCTAGTTTTCACAAAAGTTTTATAAAGTTGTGATTGCCTGTTGACAACTCTAAGCTGGTCTTCCTGCCCTCACCCTTTACTGCAATTGATCAAAAGGAAACTCCCAGTACATAAGTCAAATTGCATTATTCTATTTCTCAAAAACTTTCCATTTCTTAAGAGGATGACAGACATACAGATGAAAGGGGCCTTAGTAACCATCTAATGCAATCCCTCTTTCCATATATGAGGAATTGAGGCCAAGAGAGGTTAAGCAGCTTGCCCAGTGTCTGCAACAGCATTTGCATGATGAATTATCCTGACTCAAAGTTTACCATACTTCCCATTGCCTATAGTCTTTACCATGGTATTTAAGGTTCTCCATATTTTGGCTCCAAATTACCTTTTCCATCTTATTTCACGCTCTTTCCCTTTGTTCATTCGCCATTCCAGTCAAATTGAAGTCCTATCAATTACCCAGTTTCATCTACTTCTCCCTTTATGTCTCTGCCTGGTAAAATCAAGGTCCCACTAGCTAGTAGAAATCCCTACTCTCTAATCTCATAGAATACACATGAGACACCATATATTTTCCTAACTGGCAATCATATTTCTTTCTTGTATCATCCCCTACTAGTTGAACCCTTTGAGATCAAGGGCAGTGTCAATTTTCCTCTTTTTATTCCCTTGATCTTACACAATACCCTTTTAAAAAGCACTGAATAAATGCTTGTTAAATTAAAGATAATTGAAATAGAATATATTGCATAGGTAGGCACTGAAAACATTTGAAAATCTGGAGTAAGGACGCATTAGGTGTTTATGACTAGTAAGAATTTTCTGATAGAAAACTCTGAGAAAAAAATCAAGTTTTGGGAGAGGGTTGAAGCTTAGGCATATGGATAGGTGATATTATAGCAGACTTTCAACTTGGCAGTAATAGAAACTCAATTGCCAGTTTTACTAAGGGGACCAGGTCCTGGCAGCCTGGTTCATTCAGACTGAATGCCAAATTCATTTAAATTATAATGAGAGTTGTACTTATCCAGTAAAAATGAACCTGCTGTCTCCTAGACAAGGTGCCCTCTTCTTGTCAGAAAAATGGCCTGAAAACCAAATTAATAAGTGATAATTTCATTAGTCAACATTATGTTCAATGTCCTATTAAAAAGGCCACCCTTTCCCTATTGGTAGATATACTCAGAAAATCAGCTCAATTCTCAGAAGTTTGACTTAGCTGCTTTCGGGTTAACAACCAAGGAAACTGTCTCTTCTGTAAATGACATTTTAATCGGAGCCCAGTGATAAACCCTGATCAACCGCTATTCTATAATAATCAAACTGTAAGCATTTATTAAGCACTGGGGATACACAGGAAGGAAAAAGATAGTCCCTGCCCTGGAAAATCTCACAATCTAATGAAGGAGACAACAAGCAAATAAATATTTATGAAAAAGGTATATACATGAAATAAACAGGAAGTAATCAACAAAGAGTAAGGCATTAGAACTAAGGGGGATCTTGAAAGGCTTCCTGTGGAAGGCAGGATTTAGATGTGTAGAGCAATAAACATACTTAATCTACGAAACTTCCTTGTAAACACTGGTGTGATTATCATGCCCCTGTATCTTTCCAAGTTACCTCTTTTGGAATTTTCACTGATTGATCCAATAAATACATACTGAGCACCATGTTTTCGTCTGGACCTATGATTTCGTCTACACAGAAAATAATGGTGTGGAAACACACCCTCCACTGATGCTTATCTTCAACTTCTCTGTTACTCAGTGGTGTTGAATTTGTCTAAATCACAACTTGAAAGCAGTCACACTGCTAGGATGTGTCAGAGGTAAGATGTGAACCCTGGGATTCCAGACTCTGATGTTCACTATCCATCTACTATACCAACATATCATTCACTACTATCTATTAAATGCAATACTCCATAATTACCTAGAACTCTTGTAATCTCTTTTATTATGATTACAACAACTTTATCAAATTACAAAACACACTCCAGCATAAATGTCTTTTATCTATCAGAGACTGTGTCTTTGGTTAACTGTAAAATTAGGTATGACACTGAATACCAATTCTATTACTAAAGAGGCTTATGTTGAGTTTACTTGTTGCTATATTCAGAGTTTAAGGGCAACTAAAAGGCACAGTGGATAGAATGTTGGTCCTAGTGACAGGAAGACCTGAGCTTCAAACAGTTATGTAACCCTGGGCAAGTCACTTAACCCTGATTTGCCTCAGTTTCTCATATGTAAAACGAGCTGGAGAAGAAAATGGCAAACCACTTCAGTGTCTTTGCCAAGAATGCTGCAAATGGAGTCATGAAGAGTTGGACTGTCCCAGAATGACTCAACATGTCAACATTTAACTGTATGACGATGATAGGCTTAATGTTTTTGTGCTACCAAAATAGTTTCTTGACTCTGTTCTTTCACTGTTGTACTTCATGATCTTTCCTTGAATTTTTCTTTTACAAGCTGTGCATATGAAATAGTTTGGAATTCACAGGGAGAAGGAAAATATATTATAGTATTACTCTAATTTAAAAGGGATAGAGAGATTTGCCATGTTGGTTGAATAGGAAGAAGCAGCACAGCTTAGCTCCCTTGACCATGTTCAGCCTCCAACCACCATACCACTTAGCCATCTCTACATAGTCCCTCTGACCTGGGAGGGATTTCAGTGTCAGTCCTCAGGGTGAGAACAAGGGCCTCAGTAAAGTTACTTAAAAGAAAAGGGACTTAGCCCTATCAGATTCTAGGAGGAAAGGACAAATAGGACTCAGTGACAGATCAAAGAAAAGTCAAATAAATGAATGAAGTACTTACCATGTGCAAAGCATTATGCTAAGCACTGGAGACACTAAAAAAAAAGTAAGACAATCTCTGTTCTCAGGAAACTCACATTTTAATGGAGGAGACAATTTAATATGGGACATTTCAGTTTCAAGTCAGATGAAAAAGTCCTATGTTTCTTAGGGTGCAGCAGAATAAAAACAGATGTCAATGTTTCTCCTTCAATGTTATTATTTAATATCACCATTCCCAGGGCTCTAGAGTTCTGAGTCTTAGGCTGTTCTCATAAAAGTATGAAGGGAAATGGTAGAGGTGGTGGTGGTTTGACTTGCCTGGGACAAGCTGTCTCTCTGTCTCTTTCTTGGTTCCTTTTTACTTCAGCTAGCCTGGCTGGTCTGTCCCATTTGGCAGTGAGGTGACAGTTGGTGTGGATGGTGGGCCCTTTCTCCAGATGAATTGATTCCTTGGATGATGAATCTAAAGCATGGGTATATAGCTGAATGAAGAGAAAGATCTCAACAAGGTGCAATCCCTGAATGAGGGACAGCAACTATATCAGGGGAAGGGTGAAGGATATTTCTTGGAGCTTACAATAAAAAAAAATCTTCAGCTTAATAGCTTTGAAGAAAATAGACTCTAACCCATTCCCAGATGAGGGGGACTCAATAAGAGGAACAAAATTAAGGGCACCTGGGGTGAAAGGGTCCAACTTGATTTGATCTTGAAAAGAAAATGGGGAACATACTAAAAGAGCTCAACACAGTAGAAGGCCCCTGGATTCAGAATGAGGTTGAAAAAAGTCTGGTAGTTGGGAATGAAAGAACCTCAGAAGCAGGATGAGGATTGTGTAGTGGAAGAAACAAAGTGCGGTTCAGCTTCTCCAACACAGCTCTTCCACAAAGATCTAAGTACCAGAACAAGTCTTGATGATGAAATCCCAGGGTAGGGTGGGGTACGGGTGGTGGTGGAGAGGAGGGTGAGGGGAGTAATGGTGAATCATTTTTTCTAGCTATCTTCAGCATAGGAAAACAGAGAAGTCTGTGGACTTTCGGGGCAGCGTCTAGCCAAGAGCACCTGTAGGGCATTCTAATGCCCAGGGACTAAAACGGGATTGACTGACCAATGGGGCAAGATGAGATTTCAGCCTCATATAAGAATTGATTTAAAAAGAATAATACAGCTATGAAAAAATATGTGAAAAGAGAATATCTTAACACAAGAAATACAAAACTTTGTGAAAAGTTAAGATTCCATGAGACAACCAAAAATTAAAGTAAAAAGACTGAGTAAAAAAAAAAGGTATGTTTTATTAAAAAAAAAAAAAAAACTTTAGCTAGAAAACAGATCAAGAAGAAAGCACTTAAATACCATTGGACTAGCTGAATGTCCTGAATAAAACAACAACAAAGTACCTGAATAGCATATTTTAAGAAATCATAAAAACAAGCAAAAACTGGCTAGATTTCTTGTAATCAAAGGGCAAAAAATATATTTAAAGAATCTACCAGTTATCCTCTATGAGGACCATCCCCCCCCCAAAAAAAAACCCAAACGTCTGAAGAATGTTAACTGCAAGCACACACAAATTAAAGTACCAATAATGAAAGAATATTTAACCACTGACAGTTTAAGGATTGTTTAGCACAGAATGTTGTATTCTATAAGGCAAAGATGTAGGCCTTCAATCAAATATAGGTTAGATAAATATATTCCTACTGTCAAGAAGACTTAAATCAGTAAATTATAGAATTCACTCATAAATCTATATGGTCCTGAAGCTTTTTTTAAGTTTCATTATGGCTTGTTCAATTCCTTTTTCTGTGTCTAAATTATTTGAATTTGTGATTATTCTGTTACTGTGTCTATCATATTTTTTAAAAACATTCATTTTGTTTAAGTTAGCTCAACAGGCATATAATTGGGCAAAAAATTCTAATATCCTTTAATTCTCTTCATTTTTTAAAACTAGTTTTCTAGTTCTTAAAAGAAGGGGCACACAGTAAGGGGAATAAAATTACAGGCACCCAGGGTAAGGAAAGAGTCCAACTTTATTTGACCTTAAAAGGAAGGAATGGGGAACATATCAAAAGAGCCAACACATTTTCTATTTTATACATTTTCCCAGGAAAAATAAAAGCTCCTACTTTTATTTATTGCCTTAATTCTCATGCTTTCAATTTTTGTCATGATTTGTGATTTTCTAATTTGATGTTAGTTTCATTGATCTATCTTTCTCTCTTAATTCCCATGCTTACACGGATGCATTTTTCTTCGATGATTTCTTTTGTTGCATCCTAAAGTTTTAGAATATTGTTTCACTGTTGTAATTTTATGAGATTACCTATTTTTCCATATTTTTATTTGACCTAATTTTCTTTGGATTATATTATTTAGATTTTGTTTAAGAGTAAATCCTTTTTTCAAGAGTTCTTTATTAACACATAAATAATTTTGTGTTTATGAAAAAATGAGTAAAATAGTTCTGCTTTTCTGCAATTTTTGAGGGTTCTTTTTTGGCCTAACACAGAGTAAAACTTCATTTTAATGTGTAACTATATTTTATATCTATATTTACATATATAAGGATTTTGTTTTTGTTTTGGAAGCAGCCATGCCTATATTGTTTTCTGCCTCCCTTGACAGATTCCTATTTGTTTCCTTGTGGCATGTGAACTGGATGATTATTGTTGTTTTTCTTCATTTTCTTGACAATTATCCTACACGATCAACAGCCCACCTGTTGGCAAGATGCCTTCTTTGTCTGGTGGCCTATAAAACAAGTGGGCATTGGTCAGTGAGTTGGGGAAAGCATGGGGAATCTGTGTGTGCCTTTACTGGCCCCCATCAAGGCTTGAGGGGATTTAGGGGAACACAAGCTGTGTGTATCTGGATTGGTCCCCTGGAGTTGTAGGGATAGCTGTCCCTTCTTCTTACTGGCCCCTGTGAGAAGAGTGATTAGGGAACATTGTAGGAGTTTGTACTTATTATCAGCAATACTGTGTTAGAGAAACTAGACTAGAATAAAGCTTATTGTTATCCCCTCCCATGCTGTTTCCTGTCTGACCAGATCAAGAGTGAACTTGTTAGAGGCTGGAGTCCAGAAATCTCCAGTGCCTCTCATACATTATCTGTGAAACACTACCGAATTTTAGCAATATCATCATTCTGCACAAGCATAGTAAATATCAGTTACATCACCCCTATATCTCACTGCGCGGCCTCAGTAGGACTTTCTGTCACTATGATTCTAAGAATTTCTATCTAGGATCCTTGAGACTATTCTGGGAGTTATTATCTAACACCTGGAAACTAGACATTTCCATGCCCACAGAACTTTAAAAAGATAACAAAATCCTCCTTACTGAAAAATGGTATCAAACTTTAGGCTGCATGCTGACCTAGAACAACACAAATTAATATTATCTATATTGTATTACATGTTTATTTATGTTGTTAAATATTTCCCAATTATATTTTAAGGCCACACTTGGGGAGTTTTTCACTCAGGAGTTCTGCCCTATGGCTGTGACTTTGATCTGTACCCCACATTATTCCTTTGCGTATACAAAATAAATACAAGATAATTTTTCTAGGGAGACATTAAGAGCTGAGACCATCAGAAAGGTCCCCAGTAGGATGTGGCATGGAATTAGGCATATAAGCTAAACTTTGAAAGAAACTATAGATTTCAGGTGTTGGAAGTGAGGAGGAATATGTTCTAGGCATGAGGAAGAGCCCATACAAAGGTTTGAAGACAGGGGATTGTCAAGTCATGATTTGAGGAAACTAAAAAAAAAAAGAGCCAGTCTAACTTGTCAAAAGACCATGTAAAGATGAATAATTCATAACCCCAGTATTCAAAAAGAGTTTGTAGACAGGTTGTGACAGGCTTTGAAAGCCAAACAAATTAATCTGTATTTGACCTTGAAAGTAATAGGTAGACAATAGAGTTTACTGACCAGAAGAGAGACATCAGATCTGGTGATGGCCTCTGAATGGAGAGAAAACAAATTCTAGAGAACAACTGGGATAATGTCTGTGTAACATATTTTGAGGATGGAGAGAGTCAGGGGAGGGATTTAACAACACAGATAAAAACCTTGACTACTAAGTCAACTTTGGAAAAATAATTTGTGGATAGGAGACAGAAGAAGCTAGAGACATAACAGTCAAGTGAGCAAAAAGATGAGGCTATAAGAAGGTGATCTGTGGACACTGCAGGTAAGGCTACACTCAAAAACTGTTTGCTAAAAATCCTTATACTTTGTTGACCCTACGTAAGCAGAGTGGAAAACAGTGGTTAGATGCCCTTCTCTTTTTTACCCCTATCTCCCATTTCCCCCTAGGGAAACACATATCCTACTCACTAATTAGTTCCTTTCTGTGTTGCTTTAGTTGCCAATAGTTCTAACCCAAGATAAAATTGTTGGTCCACAAAGTCAAGCTTTTGTTGTATTTAACATTTAACTATATAGAATCTGTGTTTGTCCTTCATTCTCGAAAGGGACCATGACATCAGGGAAATGATGACAAGACTTGCAGTTGACTTTGATCTGAATATGTGAGGGAGAGCTGTGCAAGGTCACTAGCCTCAATTCCTCCTCCAGAGCTATCTGTGTCCAGTGGCCTGATATTCACCAGGATGACTGGAGATGGCTCAGGTCCATTGATGAATTCTGGCCCTTTTAGGCTAAGGTCTTTTCAGGTTCTCACTTTGAGTGAGGTAACACCCATTCAGTTAATAGGCCTCTTTAAGAAGTTAATCAAGGGATGGCCCCTTTAACCAAAACTGAAAAAAAAAATCAAACCGGGAGGGGAAGAACCTCAGGATTCCTGGCCAAAAGAGAAACAGTTACTATTTGGTATTTACATTCACTCTGTGCTAGGAGGGCGGGGACCTATTGTCCAATCTGTGAGCTCCAGAGTTAACTGGGTTTAAGGCATGTTTTTTGAGAAAGACATCTAGACAGTAAACCCGAAGTTAAGGAGGCAGCTTTCAGTCATCAAAATACAAAAGGAAAAGAGAAAGGGTAGAATCACCTTTCTAAATATGAGTGAAATCTTACCTCACTGACTTAAGTTGGATATCAAGAACTGGCAGGGCGAAGTGTGACCATGATTGGTATGGGCCTGGTATGAGCCTGACTCCAAATTAAAAACCTACAAATTTAATCAAAAGTTGGTGAGCAAGCCCCCCAAACTATTAAGGTAGCAAACCACAGGACTTTTCAATTTCACTTTGCTGGCCATGGCATTTGTCTTCTGGGTTTTGAAATCAATCTATGCCCCACAGTGAAGGATACGTTTCTTTGAAAGGAAAAGCCATGCCCCAGTGTGAATAATTTAGGGACCCTCCACCTAAAGGAAGGGAGAGGGGGCAACTTGTAAGAAGATAGGTCAACAGGATTACTTCTGGATTACTTTCCAGAGGCCACTAGTGAGTTACATACATAACATGCTTTGCAAACCTTGAAAGCATTATAAAAATGGAGAGAGAGAAACATTAGTTACTTTAGTTCTACCTTGTAGCTTAAATCAGACAAGAATGATGAGGAATTAATGTCTGCCTAAACAAACTCAAATAAACCTTTGAAACCTGGCACCAAACTTCTTCCCTTGCCTTCTCACTCTTTCACTTCTCCTTATACTAGTTGTTTGTTGTTATTGTCCAGTAATTTCTGTTGTGTCCAATATTCTATAACCACATTTTAGGTTCTCCTGGCAAAAATACTTAAGTGGTTCGCCATTTCCTTCTTCAGCTCATTTTACAGATGAGAAACTGAGGCTAATATTGTTAAATGACTTGTGCTGGGACACACAGCTAGTCAAGTATCTGTCCATGGTTTTGAAGTGAGGAGTTTCTGACACCAGACCTGGTGCTTTATCTGCTGTGCCAGCTAGCTACCTCTTTATGCCAGTTAGTAGAAGCAAATCAGTTTTCAGTTTTTATTCAGTAACATGAGAATGTGCTGTGTTAAGTTAAAATTAATTTTCACATAAGATGAAGTTAAAGTATAATTACTAGGCTTTCCTTATCATTTTTTGCAACAAAGGTAATGCTCTTTAAAAAAAATAAACTCAGATTCCCTCCTCACAACTCTTTTCCCATTTTGCTCTCATATTTGTATCTATAAAACATCACTATTCATTATTGCAGAACATTGCAAGAGAACTAGAATGCTGTTAAATTTGAGTCCAGAAAGGAAGCTGAACTATCTAGTGAATTGCTGTACCAAACACTCTAATCACTTGATTATTAATAATTTGTTTTGTTTTTTTCTCATGGCCCAAATTCCATTTAAAAATATTTTATTCAATATGAGAAACTCTCCTCCTTTTCCATCCTATGCCAGGAGATATATAGCAACTTTGGGCAGGACATAAAAATACAGTACCATTTTCTCTTCCTCTCTTCACTGAATGAATTTTACCTATCCCTTAAAACTAAATTAAAATGTTATATGCTCCAAGAAACCTTCCCCCAATCCATCCTCCCACACCCCTAGTCCCTAATGACCTTCCTCCTTGTATTTCACTTCGTTTGACAACTCTTCAAAAAAAAGTCATCGTGAAATATTATGTTATTGTTTTCCCTGTTCCTCAACTAGCTTGTAACCTACTTAAGAGAAGATACCAATGTCTTACAAAAACATATTTTTTCTTTCCCAATTCCTACCAACGGTCTGCATACAGCAGGCCTTCATTTCCAAATGCTGAATAAATGAATGAATTAATGCCAGTGGGAAATCATCACTTCATTTTTTATGTAATCAAAAACAAGAAAATAAACATGAAAGCAAATCATTTTCCTTATTTCTATTTCCTCTGGAGGAAAGCAAGATTTGTTTCCTCTTGAGGGAAGCGCTGATTATTTAGTTGACAGCGATCGTGTGCATCTGTCCAAAATATTATAAAATAAAACATTTTCTGGTAATATTACAAAGAGAAATTCAGGACTCCTTTAGTCTTCACTTTGGGCATTTCCTTTTTTCTTTCTATTCTTTTTGGTAAAGAGACAAGTTATTTTCTCGCAAAGCCTTAACTCTTGTGTTGGATGAAGGCTCCACAAGGTTCAATCTTCTAAAATTGAACCAGAATTATATAAGAAACTTTCTTACTTACCATTATAACTTTGGAACCAAATGCCAACTGCTCATTAATTTGCAGTGTATTTAATTTCTTAGCATATCTTCCTAGAAAACTGACAAAGCATAGGTTTAATTCTTCAAGTTCTGAAGTAACTGACTGGCAGTTCCAGTTCCACCTCCCCTGCCCCCTCCCCCAATTCCAATGAATTTCTGTCTCTCTATAAGGCAGGATGGAGGAAAAAAGAAAAAAAACACCACCAACACTATTAGGGATAAAAAATAATCAAATGGTCCACATAGCTAAAAACCTCTGAACTGTAATTTTTCAATTTCACATGACTTTGCACTTGTAACTTCTGGCTGAGACTGGCAGAGAACATAAGTGACAATAGCACCTCCTAACAGTACTAAGTCTATTACAGTTACATCAGGAGTTCTACCTCTCCTGATGGGGTGTAGTGATGTGAGACATTCAAGATGATGGCTGATAGTCCACAGACTACTTAATGCCAGTAGGGGCTGATACCGAAAAAGTGTGAAACACACATCAGGTATAGCATGGCCAAGGCCTTGTTTTCTTCATCTGGATGCAGGTCTGTTTTCGTACATGCTGTGACCACATACTAGATGTACGTAGACTGCTTAACAGATTGTCATTTTTCCTAATCAGAGACTCCATGTGCAACACATGATTACTTGCTTTGTTCCTGCTTTTGGAAGGTAGCAGATGCAGAAATCTTACAAAACTACTTACTGATGGCTTGTACTTACAGAGATTGACCAGGGGTCCAGGATGGGAGACATAGGGATGAGGAGGGTTGTAGGATTAAGAGTTTTACTTTTCCCTTTTCCTCTTTTTTGCATCATCCCTCTAGTAGTGGTAGAGGGTCAGATAAAAGTTAAGAGTAGAGAAACTTGTTACATCCTTTCTCTTTCTCCTTGCGTGGGTAGTAGTGCATTTCAGTACCCCATGGGTATCACTTTCTCTTTATTGTGCACACATCACAAACCTAAAGACAGTGGAATGAGGTATATTAAACTTGCAGAAGCAAAGCTGCCTTAGGCAGGGGCTGAATCTCTGACACACAGCAGGCACTTAAAAATATTTGTTGATTTGACTGGACTAGACTCTTGCTCACTTATTAAACTTCATACCACCAGAAAAATACTAATTTATTTTGTGTTCATGTCTAGATTAACTTGTTCTCTGCTTTTGGGATTGCTATAAAAAATATCTATGAATAAAATTCATTTTGTTCAATCTCTCCAGGTACTACCAATATTCATATCGACTGTTTCTTTCTCTTCTGCATACTTGCTTAATCATAGCCTCCCACTCAACTGCATTTGGATGAATGAATGAGAACATGAACAAAGCATTTATTATTAAGAGTTTACTGTGTGCTCAGCCGTGGGGCTCAAACTGAGAAGACAGCACCTGTGCTCTCAAACTCACATTCTACTGCCAAACAATACATATGGTAGGTTTCAGCTGTAAATCAAATAGAAGGTTCCCATGGTCCTTAGGATACAGCAACAAAGTGTGTGATAATGCCACTTCTTTAGTATCGTTTCCACTGATAAAATCACATCAATTTCTAATGCTGACCCATTAATAAGTACAAGGACTTTGGTGGCAAGAACTTTCTTTTCAGGGTCTTTATTAGCTATATGTTTTCAGCACCTTGCGGAAGCAGAATTGCCAAGGTGCATCTCTGTAAGGGTTGCTTCACAGGATCATAGCTGGGAGGATGGAACTCTTAGGTTCAGGGTCCTGGCTATCTCCATAAAGGTCTGAGAGGAGATAGTGGTCAAGATGAAGTGGTGGTTTGACTGACCTGGCACAATGCTGCCTCCTGTTTTTCCTTTAGGGTGCTTTGCTGCTTCAGCTATGCTGGCTTGCTTGCTCTATGAATGGCAGCTGGATGGTATTGGGGGGAGAGAGTCTGGCCTCTTCTCCGTAGCAGTTACCTCTCTATATGATGTCTGTGAGGACTGGGCTAGAAGTAAGACTGGTGGTCTGGAAAGTATTACTATTCCCAAGATACCTGTGCCTATCTAACAATATTGTAAGACTTGAGTCCATCTGCCAGAAGAGAATGCGCACTTGGATTGCTAAATTTCACTTGGTCAGTACTAGATTAAGCAATGATGTTACTACAATACAGCTCTTTACAATCCCATCTGGCTTATGGCTGGGACGTTATCATTGGGACATTCAAAAATCACACTGATGTAGCTATTTCTTCTAGAATGCAAAGTAGTATACCCCAGGGATGTAGAACAGTCAGATCATCTAAATAATTTTGCAGTCCAGGACAGGTCTGGTTCTTGTCTTAAATTTCAAATGTTCTCCATAGCCTAGTGTAAAAACACAAGACTCTGAACGTATTCTTTGTCAAGTTACTTCAGTGTAAGTCTCATCTCTCTCCTGAATGCAGAAATATACTGTTATCTTCTTTTTCAAGCATATGTGGCACTACTTGCTTAAGTCAAGCTGATCTGCAATTCATCAGTTCTGTCAATGATAGAAAGGGTAGCTTCACTCTATTGTGCTCCAAAGGAACGAGAGTCAAAATCCAATCTTCATCTGCTTCTTGCCTCTTCCTTCTTGTTTTACCTCTCACCATTGTTCAGATATCAATATCTATATGTATTCACTTCATTTAAATGTTGTCTTCCCTTGATACTGTCAAACCTTTGTAGGGTAGACCATGACAGAAGTCCCAGTGAAACTCCATGTGTCATTATCACCTGTAATTATATTACTTCAGTGCTCATTTATATATATATATCTTGCCATCCAAAGCTATAAAAATATTATTTTGCTAAATTAAACAGCTTGTTTTTTCCTCCACCTGGAGAAATTTCTTGTCATTAAAACTATAACCATAATTATTTAAAATAGCTTATGTATTCTTAAATCATGTGCTTTGACATTTGTAAACCAGCCTAGTAAAGCAGGTTAAGTAACATGATAATTCCAGGTATAGAAAAGAATGACAGTTTGAGCCACTTGATTGTTTAATCCAGTATTGTGGTCATTATGCTTTAATTTTTGATGAATATATCCATAATCCAAGAGATAATATTTTTATACAGCCTTAATATCAAATGAAATACTATAGTTATAAATAATAGACAGAATTTATATATGACTTTAAGGTTTATAAATTGCTTCACAAAAAGAACCACATTTGATTCTCACATCAACCCTGGAAGGTAGGATCCATTATTATCCCCATTTTATATATGAGGAAACAAAAGCAGGCAGAAGTTTAGGGAATTCTGCAAAGTTACAGTGCTGGTAAATGTTTGATGCCAAATCTAAACTCAGACCTTCCTGACTTAACTTTTCAAAGTACTTTCATATTTACTCTCATTTTAAGCTTCATAAAATTCTGAAGTAAAGTAAAACATATTATTATTGCCAGTGAGGAAACAAAGGTAATGATCACACAGCTAAGCAATGGCAACCAATAGTGAAACTCTTAAGTTTTGAATTCTTTCTACTGTTATCAAAATTTCTAGATGACCCCAAAGGATCAATTATCACATCAACAGGGACACTTCCTCCATGGTACAGATCAGTGGTGTCAAACTCCAATAGAAATAGGTCCCTGCTGGCCACATAATGACTTAGGAAACCAGAAATTAATATTATCTATGTTGTAATATATCTTTAATAATTGTATAAACATTTCCCAACTACATTTTTTGAATTTTAGAATCAAACATCAGAGCACAAATACAGATTAGAGAAAAGAAACCAAAACATAACATAAATGTAAATATTGGAACTTAAATACAAAGAAAAGGGACAGGGGAAAGCATGTGATGTGCATTGCACAACATAAGAGAGGAAGAAAAATATGTAACAATAAATTTTCATTTCAAGAAAGCCTGTATGATAAATGCTACATGTTGTGTTGAGAGCAGTCCATCTATTTTTTGCTTCCTTGTCAGTTTTCTTTTGTTCTCTGCTGTACACTTTTTTACTTTGCTCTTTTTTTCCCCTCCCACCCCACCCCGAAGGCTACAATTAAGTGCAGATATATTTCTCTCTCTCTGTATGTGTGTATATCTATATCTACATATGTATGTATATGTATCTATATAGATACACACACAGACATGTATATATATGTATTTTATATACACATATATGTATATAATACACACATATATACATATAGATATATAGACATATACATTTCCAAATTCTACTCCCGGTCTTTGTTTTTATGTTTGTGCTTTTCTTGTTTTCTAACCCTCCTACTTCCACTACTTTACTTCTACCCCCTACCTTGCACTACTACTTGCCTAGCTCCCTCCAAGGATACCTCCCCTACCCTCCCATTCCCATAAATGTAATTCTGTAGCCCCCTATTCCTTCACCTTCCCCAATAGAGAGTCCTTCCTTATCCTCTCATTCCCATTGATCTAAACAGAGTTCTATACCCCCCTATTTACCTATTCCCTCACTCTCCCCTCTAAAGATCCCTCCCTTGTCCTCTCCTCCCTCCCTATACCCTTATCATTTTATTTCTTCTGAATTTAGAAGACTTTTATAATCTTCTAAATACATGTGTATTGTTCCCTCTTAAACCCATTCTGGATGAAAGTAGGTTACCAGAACTGCCAGTCCTCCTCCTCCATCTAATTCCTCTGTGCCAATTCCTCCTCCTGCACCTCATTTGTATAAAATAATTACTCTTTTTAGCTATTCCTAAATGGCTTTACTTTTAAAATGCATATCATAATGAGGTTTACTCCAATCTTTCTTATGAGCTACTGAATTATTAATAAGGATCTTAGATATATGTTTCACGTTTTACATACATAAAAAGTAAATGGTCTGTCCTTACTTGTATCCCTTGTAATCTGCCTTTGGTGTGTACCTTATGTTTGTCTTGGCTCTTGTAGGTCAAATTTTCTATTAAGTTGTTGTTTTTTTTTTGTAAACAAAATTTTCAGTCTGACAGATGATCAAATGTCAGATTTGTTTTTTGTTTTTTTCATTCAGGATTATGCTTAACTTTGCTGGGTAAGATACTTTCAGCTGGAGTCCCAGTTCTTTTGTTCCTCAATATATGGTGTTCCAACATCTGCAGTCCTTTAATCTTTCTGCTGCTAAGTCTTGTGTGAGTCCAATTGTGGCATCATCATATTTAAATCACTTTATTTTTATTGCTTTTAATATTTGATCCTTAAGCTTGGGCCTTCAGAATTTGACTATAATATTCCTATGAGTCTTCATCATAGGATTTCTTTTAAGTGGTGATTGACGGAGTTTTTCTATTTCTACTTTACCCCCTTGTTCTAATGCTTCAGGACGATCTTTTTTATTTTTTGTATTATCCTATCAAGATTCTTTTTTTATCATGGCTTTCAATTAGTCCAGTTACTTTTATGTTTTCCTCTTCTTGAACTATTCTCCAGATCTGTTGTTTTTCTTCTAAGATGTTTCACTTTCTATTTCTTCACTATTCATATTTTAATTATTTCTTGATGTCTTATAATTTTGCTGGCTTCACCTTGCCCAATTCTAATTTTCAAGGTGTTACTTTCTTCCTTAAGATTCTGGATCTCCTTTTCTAACTGGTTGACTTTCTTTCATACTCTGTTTTGCTTGGATTCTTATTTTTTTTTCAGTTTTTCCTCATCTCTGTCATTCGATTTTTAAAGTCTTTTTTTAAGATCTTCTATGAACTCTTTTTGGGAAGGTTTGACATTACTCTTTGAGGTAGAAGGGGGTTTCTTTATTTCAATATTCTCCTCTGTAGATGGACCCTGTCTTCTCTATTCCCATAATAGCTTCCTATGGTTGTATTGTTTCTCCTTTGCTTATGCATTTATTGTGGTAATAGCTTTATTTTGGTAATCACTTCTAGCCCAGGGATATGGTGGTGAGATCTTGCCCCAGATCTTTAGCTCTCCCCTCTAGCCTGGAACCAAAGCCAAAGCTCCAACCTCCTCCTGTAAGTGCCCACAGCCAGGGGCTTTCTGCCCCACTGATTCTGTACTCTCTAGACTTGTGCTCTTTCCTTCTCATCCCCACTGTTCTCTGAAGCACAACTGGGTCTGGTGTTCCTTGTCAACAGAGGTTCCCTTGACCTTCCTAGGCTCAGAAGCCCAACTCCCCTCACTAATCCACCAAATAACCCCAGGACTTACTTTTTGTTGTTCAAGTGGCTTGCTGCTTGTTGTTAAAGAGGATCCCAGCCTGGAGGTGTTTACTCTTCACAGGGACCAAACCTCATGCTGGGATTTTTTTTCTGATCTTCTCAAAGTGTCTCAGGATGACTCCCTGTTGTGACCCATTTCTTATTTATTTTTACCAGTACTTTGTTCACCCTAATGTGCTATTTTATATTTTGTGGGGCAAAAATTTGAGAGCCTGTAATTTTCTGACCTACTCTGCCATCTTCCCAGAATCCTCTCTTCCCAATTACATTTTAATCTAGTTAGGCAGCAGTTGAGTTTTGCAGCTGTGAGTCTGACACTTCTGTTTTATGACATCCAGCCAAACAGCATTACCTCAATGAAAATTACTATTAAAATTATGGGCCTTGTTTTAGGTAGGACCTTGAGGTCATTACAAGCACTGGACAGTTTCCCAAAGGCAATCCAACTTGATCTTTCATTTTGAATAAATATGGTGTCCAACACACAGTTGATCCTTAGTGTGCACTAAAGATACATGGACTTGTTTGACTAGAACAACAGGTTGTCCATTCAACAGAAATCTAAGTTCCCCATCAGCAGACACTGCAATCTTGTGAAGGTATGATATGTGTGTATGCATAGATAGCACATTTATGTTAATAACTACCTTACAGTTGGAGTTATTTATTGATTTCTTGACTAAAATTTTAATTTCATACCCTCTCATTGTAATTGACCTAACAGTTCTGGCACCCTCAATGTAACAATAAAAGTGAAAAAAAATCACAGAAATAAGAGGTACCTAAAGAGACATATGACACAATATGAGAGAAGGCACATATGGAACTATAATGGCTAGGACAGAAGGTCTAGGATACATCTGTGCTGATCCACTCAGTTTCTTAGACAGATTATTTGTTGTAGGATGCTTGGGGAAAAGAAAGAATAGGCTATACTGAAGGTCAGGGCAGGTTTTAGATAGAGTAAGGGCAAGCCAGGACAGAGAGGTTGAAATGCATATTTCTAAATCACTGTTTTCTATTTGGGCTTCCTTTACTTACTTTTGCCTTTGTCATCCTTGAGAGTAACATGAAGTTTGTAGTGAAATCAGGTATATATAGTAGTTTTACTTCCTTTATTAATGTTTTGTTCTCTTATTATTCAATATGCGGTCCAATTAACTATCGGACTTTCTGTTTTTCCCTTTTCCTATTTTCCTTTACCCTCTGTCCTCTTTGAACCAAAGCTTCCTTTAGCTTTTTGTCATTTTAAGGACTTCGGAATGTTTCCAGAGTGGAACAGTTTATTCTAAAACAAATAACATAAAATAATTATAAAGGTGTGTCCATAATTGAGTTTTTTCTCACATTAATCCTGGCTCAGGAAAGTTAAGTGACCTACACAAGGTCACACTAATTGTGTCTGAGTCTGAATCAGAAGTGAAATTGAAGTCACCTGATTGAAATTCTTATGCTTTTTTTCCATTACACTAATGGTGTTGACATTTATTTAGTTTTCTGGTTTATAATATATTCTCCTCATAGTACCCTTGGGAAGTAGGTTGTATACAAATATATTATTGGGCCACGATGACAGAGTAGAGGTAGTAACCCAGGCAAATTTCTCCCAAAATACACCTGAACATTTTAAAAATGATGATTTAAATCAAATTTTGGAGTGGCAGAGCCAACAGAACATCTATTTTTTAGCCTAAGACAACTTTAGAGGTCAAGAACAGAGATCCATGCCACCAGGGAAGAGTCCAGCCTGGCGTACATGTGGGTGGGAACACCAGCAGTAGGCTTTGGAGGTAGCTGCTACAGTGGCAACAGTGCTTTGGGAGCTCTCATCCTAGGGATGGTAATGGAATCAGACTACCTGTAAGAAAGAAATTATAGACGAACCTTTTTTGGCACTCAGAGCAGCCACCACTGACTGGCAACTCCACTGTCCATATGCATTTCTGTGTTGTAATTCTGGGGAAGAGAGGAGTGATGGTGGTCGGTCACCAGGGACCAAAGGCTCTGATAACAGTTCCAGGGCCAAGAAGAACACTCAAACTTGTGGCTACTGGGGATCAGGGGCCCTTCCTGGGCAAGGACCTGAACACAGACTAAAAGAGTGGTCATCATAGCTCTTCCAAATAACGAAAGCACAGAAAACTTGCAGACTCCCGCAACTATCTCTGAAAACAAAAGCACAGAAAAAGCCAAAAGAAGCCTGAAGCTTGGTACAGTGCCTCCCTACCCAAAGGTGAGCAGATCTTAACTTTAAGAAAGTTCAAAATCAAGAAACAGGTTGGGAAAGTGAGCAAATAAACAAAAAATAACTTCATTTTAAAAAGATACCACAGCTGCAGAGAAGACCAAGACATAAACTTTGTGAAAACAGCCTCAATCTAAGCCTGAAGAAGAAAAAAAAAAGTGAGTTAGATGCAAACCCAACAAGAATTCCTGGAATAGATAGAGAAAGAGATAAAAGGAAAGACTGGAAAAAGAAATGAGAGTGATGCAAAATTTATGAAAAATAATTGGTAAAAGAGCCAAAAGCTTGGTAAAAGAGGCAGAAAAAATACTGAGTAAAATAACACCCTAAAAACTGAAAGAATTGGCTTATTGGTAAAAGAGGGACAAACAGACATTGAAGGAAAAGAAATAACTCTTTAAAAAGAAGAACAGGACAAATGGAGAAGGAGGTATAAAATTTCACTGAAGAAAAGAATTCCTTCCAAAGTAGAATTGACCTAGTGGTAAATGATTTAGAAAAGCAAAATGAATAAAGTAATTCCTTAAAAACTGGAATTAGGCAAGTGGAAGCTAATGGCTCCATATGACATAAAGAAACAAAACAAAACTCAATACGATTTTAAAATGGAAGAAAATATGAAATATCACAATGAAAAAACTGACCTGGAAAGTAGATTATGGAGGGATAATTTAAAAATTATTGATGACCTGAAAGCCATGATCAAAAAAAGAGCCTAAACATCATATTTCATCGTATTTCAAGAAATTATCAAGGAAAAAAATGCCCTGAGATCTTAAATCAAGAGGCTAAACTTGAAATTGAAAGAAGCTACCTATTACCTCTTGAAAGATCCTAAAATGAAAACTCCAAAGAATATAATAGCCATACTCTAGAGCTCCCAGGTCAAGGATAAAATATTGCAAGAAACTATTCAAACATCATGCAGCCACAGTAAGGCAAATGCAAGACTTAGTAGCTTCCATATTAAAGCATCAGAGGGCTTAGAAGATGATATTCTGGAAGCCAAAGGAGCTAGGTTTATAACCAAAAAACCTATACAGAAAAACAGTATAATTCTTCAGGGGAAAAATGGATATTTTATGAAACAGAGGACTAGCAAGCATTCCTGAAGAAAAGATCAGAGTTGAATAGAAAATTTGACCTTGAAAGATAAAACTCAAGAGAAACATAAGAAAGTACACATAAAAGAGAAGTCATCAGGCAATCAATAAGGTTCAAACTGTTTACGTTCTCATATGGAAATATGATACATGTAATTCCTAAGAATTATATAATTATTTAGTTAGTTAAAAGGACTCTACATTGACAGAGGACATGGATGGGAGTTGATTATGTTGAGATAGAGTTGAGTAAGAGTGATACACTAGAAGAAGTGGGAAGGAGAGGAAGAATGAGACAAATTGTCTCACATAAGAGAGTCATGCAAGGAACAACTTTTACAATGGAGAGGGAAATGGGAGTGGTGGTGGCAGGCAATAATTGAGCCTCATTCTCTGTCTCTGAGTAAGTCACTTAACTTTGTTGGCTTCAGTTTCCATGTTTGTAAAATGAGCTAGAGAAGGAAATAACAAAGCACTACTGTATCCTTGCCAAGAAAATTCCATATGGAGTCACAAAGAGTCAGACATGACTGAAAAATTACAGAAAAATTATATGTAATAATGAATCTACATATCCCCTGAAAGTAACACTTCTAATTGTACATGCTACCCTTGCAGGACCAGATTTCTAAGGTAATCTCACTTAGGTTGATAAACACAGGTCTCAATCCAATAGAATATCAGATGTAGTGGCAGTTACATCCTAGAAACTCCCCATTCTACCCCTGACACACACACACACACACACACGCACGCACGCACTTCAAATGTTGGCAACAGCAGCAATCTACATTTATAAAGCTTGGAGAAACACACCAGTGAAATGATCTGCCTTGTCCAACTGGAATATGGGTCTTCTTTTGACACTAGGCCTTCTTTATTCTGTTCCTATACAACATCTGGCTGGATCTCAGTGTAATGCAGAGATCTACCATGGTCTTGTGGGCACCCAGGACCTGGTCTGATAAGTACTCTCTCTAAATAAAATCTATTTACTATTATGTTGGTGTGGACCATCTCTTTCTTCAGTATCCCAGTACCTTCTAATTATGGTAGGACCGTCCCTATAGATATTCTGCCCCCTCACACCAGTTACAGTAGGAAAAAAAATGCTTTGATCATATGTGCAACCTCCATAGTAATGGGATTCATACGCTTGGATCCAGTAGTCCAGGAGCAAAATTAATAGTTGTTTCAATGCATCAAACTAAAATGACTTCTTATTGAAGTCCAGTTGAATTAACTAACTGTTCACTCTCTTGACCTTTACTAATTAATCACACTATGTGATAGTTTACAAACAATAATGCAGGTAATTTTCATAACTATTAAGCATTTCCTAACCTCTCCTGAAATATTACAACAATTTTGAGTTTATGTGTTTTGATAATAAAATTTATAATGAACAATATTACATTTATAGTTCAGATCAAATCCAGAATTTGTGATTATGTATTTTTTTCTAAATTAATTTTAGAGCTATACTTATTCAGCATACATTGCATAATTTAGCATTTATTCAGGAAATATGTTGTTCTCTTTTTCTTCTTCTGTTTAAATTATCCACTTTAGTTATAGGTTGAGCAATTTACTCATTGTACGGTAAATTCCCCATTTAACAGGTTCCCCATGTAACCATAAACACTACCCAAATGTGACTACTCTTTTGATTTCATAGAATTGCTATAGTCAATCCATGCAACCACATTTTGTGAATTACTTTTTGGTAGAAAAATTATAATATTCATCCCACACTACTAATTCAGAATCTACCATGATTTCAAAAGTTTTTAGACCAGGGATCTTGCATCAAGGAACACATTTACAATTTGGTGAAGTTCTTGGACCAACTTCCAGAATTATTTTTTGTGACCTACATTCATAATTAAAGGAAATTATTGATTTTGTTAGAAATTAATGAAAATAAAGATGCAATTTTTTCCCACCCAAGTTCATGAACCCTCAGAAATCTCTCTATGCACCACTTACGGGTGTGTGTCCCACAGGTTAAGTACCCCCAATCTAAAGCTTATCTTTGTTTTAAAGATAGCAAGAATTAATAGCGTAAGTTAGAGCATGAAAACATATTTAAATTACAGGGATGAAACTTTTTAACTCTTTTCAAGCATTTCTGAGCACCATTTACATATGACTAGTGTTCAAATTACAAGTCATTCTTTATGTAGCTGTGGTGTTTAATTCATACATTGGTAATTCCTTACTTTCTATAGTTCAGAGAAGGATCCTCCAACTTGTTTTGTTGTTTATATAATTGTATATAAAGATTCTGGCATTTACATAGCTATGTTTCGAGGTAAATTGTACCTACCTCCTAAGTTCCTGGCTATTTTTTAAATAAATAAAGAAATGCTGCTGGATACTGCTGAGATTACTCCAGGGGAACAGGAAATGCCTACTTGGCCATTTCAGTCCTGATCTATATACTAATGCTCTGAAATTATACACAGACTCCCACCTATGTATTTTATTAACTTCTTAAAAAGCACATTTTATTGATACTGTGGAAGCCATTGTGGGGAGCCAGCTATATCCTGTTTAGGCCTCTTGGACCTCTGCAAGACAGGGTTAATTGAGGATGGGTCTATGCACGGCAAAGGCCATGTTTAGGATAAGAAGACTTGGCAAAGAAAACCCGCCTTTGTAGCGGATTGTCCACATGGGAAAGAACTGAAATGTTTCAGTTATGGTTATCTACATGGGAAAGAACAGAAATGTTTCAATTTGGTTTAGCTTGTAGGAGACTGGCGTCTCGTTCCCAGGAACAAGGAGATAAAAATATTAACCCAATGCTCCATTGCACTCTTCTGAGAAGTTAGGATGACAACAATTTACCTGTATAAAATACTGTCAGTAACTCCATTAAAGTCAGTCTACAGCCAGACTATATGACTCGCCTAGCCCCATGTCATTGTCTTTTTGTGTTTCATTACTCCATCCACACTCTCCCGGCTGTTCACAGCCATTTTAAGTAGACTGACACAGTAAATAAAGTGCTGGGCCTGTAGTTAGGAAGACATCTTCTGAGTTCAACCTAGCCTCAGACACTTACTAGCTGTGTGAACATGAGCAAGACATTTAACCCTGTTTGCCTCAGTATCCTTATCTGTAAAATGAACTAGAGAAGGAAATGGCAAAAGACACCAGTATGTTTGCCAAGAAAATTCCAAATAGGGGTCTTGAAGAGTTGGACATGCCTGAAAAACAATGGAACAACATTTTACATTCTAGGTCATTTAAGATTAAAAGCCCAAAAGGTAGATGTCGCTTGTGTGAAAATTAATACATCAATGCATTTACCCTGTTCCGTAAAACAATAAATATGTGTCTGACTGTGCTCATGGTGTCTTTCTATACAGGAAGAACTCCTCATGAGGGGAATAAACTTAGTACTTGATAAATGTTTGTGTTGCAGTCAGACTTAAACAATACCTGGATTTTTATATCACCTATACTTTCCAGTGCATACCTCCCTGTCTCTCAGTGAGCCATCCTTTATAACAAGTAAAAGGAGGGAAAAAAAAAAGACATTTCAGCAAAACCTGAGCATCAAAAAAGTCTGACACTGGTTATGTTACACACATACTCACAATCTGCCTCTGAAAATAAGGGAAGGAGACATTTTTTTACACAATTTCTTTGTGGCCAAACTTGGAAATTACAATTTCACAGAATTCAGGAATTCACAGAATTTGACAGAATTCAGTCACTTAACAAGCATTTAATAAATGACTACTATGTTCCATATACTGTGGTAGGAAAGACAATCCTGCCTCTTTAGAGGCTCACATTCCAGCAGGGAAAAACAACAAAGGAGTCAGTGGGGACTCACAGAAAGAACACTCTTAGTCTTAAAAACAGAAAACCTGGGCTACAATCCTGGTTCTGATCCGTGCTTATTGTCTGACCTTCAGTAAGTCACTTAACCTTCCAAATCCTTGATCTTTTCATCTGTAAAATGGGATAATACTCATTTCACTTATGTTCTAGGTCTCTCTTAAGCAAATTGCTTTCTTTTAATGTGATTATTACATCACCTTTAGCCACCTAGTATTACTCTAAATTTTTTGGATACTCTCATATATCATGTAAATTTCCTGGAACTCTCATGGTATGATCAAAATAAATCAATAAATAAAATAACCATTACATATTAGGAAATGTGTGAACATTTTGTCACCACCATGAATATGTACAAACTTAACAGCTAATCTTACAGTTTAAAATCCTAAACTATCAAGAATGGCTAACATTAGGTCACCACAATAAATAATGGTAGAACAGTATAAAAATGCTGAGGCTGCCAAAGAATGGACTGTGTTCCCTTAATATGACATTCACAATGTCATATAAATTCATCAAAACAAAATCACTGACTGAAAGCCTATTAAAATAAGTAGAAATAGAAGTACCAGAGCAAAAGCAAAGCAACAAAAGAATTAACTCAAAATACTGAACATAGGGAAATGTGTGAGTTTATCTAACTGAATGGTTATGAGAAAGAGAGAGGGAGAGAGAGGGGGAGAGAGAGAGAGACAAAGCAGGGGGAGAGAGAGAGGGGGGGGGACAGAGAGAAAGAGAGAGAGAGAGAGAGAGAGAGAGAGAGAGAGAGAGAGAGAGAATGAGAGAGAATATCTTAGAAACAGTTCTCTAATAGTGCCTTTCGTAATTTAACCACATTTCTCTTTTGCTATACTCAAAATGTTTCCAGTTTGCAGTCATCTCTACTCCAAAATAATCTTTAGTTAAAATTGTATGTTGATAGTTATATTTACTATCTTTGGCCAATTAAAGAGTCACCTGTTTTCGATATCAGATATGTGGAAGAATATAATCTATGTGGGGTTAATTGACATCATTATTTAAAATTGGAGATGGAAAGGACCTTAGAGATGACCAAAATCAACTAATTTTAAAGTTGAGAAAATTGAGACTCATTTTGATTCTATATCTCTGTATGTTTCTTTATTTTAAAATGAGATGTGTGCCATGTGATCTGTAAGGCCCTGTCCATCTTTAACATACCACTATGGTTCTAAGTAAATGAAAACTTGTATGTAAACACTCAGCAACTCATACTGAATTGCAGATAGACGGTCCTGTTGTACTGTTATGGTGAGACAGAAAAACATATGATACCAAGGATTTATATTTAAAAGTGGGTTCCTGAGCATGCTGTTGGGTAAGAAGGAATTCAGATATGTCTCTTACGCCATCTATGACTGCAACTTCTCTATTCTATGACATTTAGCAAAGTAGCAATTATATTCTGGCACAGCTAATCTCTTAAATTATCATATAAATATTTATTTGTACTTGTACCTTTCATAGGTTGTTCATAGGAGAAAGAAAGTATACTAGAAGGCATTTTTGAAAGGTTATTAACAAGGGTTGAATTAAAGGAATTATGGTGGTTAAAACATTACTCTTCAGTAAACCGGAAAATTCAGACTAATCCTTGTTTTCTACTTTAAACTGAGATATTTCTATATATGGGTTTTTCTTTTTTTTCCTGGAGTGGGGAGGGAGAGGAAGGAGATGTTTAAGACACCTTTTTTAGCCACCTAGGAATCTTGGAAGAATTTTTAAAAAGCTAACTTCAATAAATACATTCAATTTTTTTTTTTAAACTAATCCATCAGCCAGCAAAATTCCTTCTTTAGATTGTAGTGAAAACAAATTTTAGTACTTTAATACAATAGTAGGAGTAAGTTCCTTAATTTAGCATAATTGATTTGCTTTTAAGCCCCTATTTTGTGGCTCTGATGTAGTAAACTGATGGGGTGGTAGGACCTAGGCCCCAAAAGGCAAAGACTATGTCGCTGGAAGTACTCCTAATTTCAGTAGACCCAGGTGAGAAAATTCTTTCCTTGTTACTGAGTCGACCCTGTAATTCCTCAGATAAAGGCTATCAGCTCAGGCACAGGGGCTGCCTGCCCAAGGACTCTGTCTCTGGCACCTGGAACAGATGTACAGTATCTTGTCCTTTCTCCCCCAGTATCTGGTATCAACATAGCTCTCTCTATTGACTCCCTGAATTTTCCCATACATTCCAGCAGCCCAGCACCCAGACTACTTCCTTATAATGAGCACTCCCTAATTCCTCTCCCCCATTACCAAATTAGCATACTTGGCATTCCTTTTCCTGTCCCTTTTCCATATAAGCTTTAGCATAGCTCCTGTCAGGTTGCAAGTTCCAATAATTGCATTACAATAAACTTTGCCAGGGTTTGAGAGTATGAATTCATTCCAGTTGGAATTGCCCTATACCCCGACATTTCTGGGGTCCCAGAACTCCTGAACCATGCCAGCATCCCTAAACCACATCAAAACAACATGCATATGTCTTGAAAACTTACAGGCAGACCACCAATAAAAAAGCATTATAAACAATTTTATCAGTACTTTATACAGTAACCACCAATCGAATTTTGCAACTTAGAAATAACATATCTATATAGAAAACAAAAACCATGGAAGGCCCCACCATTAACCTGTTTCTAGGGCAGGGACTAAATTTTACTCCCACCCCACCCCTTCCTATCTCAGTGCTGATTAGCTGACTTGAGACTTGCTACACAAACAGCTCAGCGTGAGACAACTGGCCCCGAAGCAAACGCAACTTTGTTAAGAGTCTGATGTGGAAAATAGTTTATGGGAACCTCTGAGAAGTTTATTCGTAAAAAGTGTTAGCATACTTTAACTAACAAAGTTTGATTATGTGCACTGAGAAGTCTGAGTCTGATGAATGTTTTCATTTCACTAGACTTAAGACTTCTCAAAGTATATGTAACTAAAAGGGAGAGGCTGCAGAATACTTTTGCATAGTTGTAGTGGGCTGTATCCCTGAGGTGGAGGTAGATGGACAACACACACACATCCCATTTAAATCCTAGAATATCTATTTAAGGATCTGCAATCTGTAGTTAACTGCAAAATTTTTTTTGAAAACTGAAAATCTAATTTCCTTGTTCTGGCAGGGTGGGCACTTAAAAGAAAGGAATCTTGTAAAACAAAATTTGTTTCATCATGTATATAACTAAAGAGAAATGAAATACTTTTCTCTTTTTTAAGCGTTTATTTAGTATTCTGTTTTGTCCCAGTTGCACATAAAAACAATTTTTAACATTCGCTTTTAAAACTGAGTTCCAAAATTCTCTCCCTTCCTTCCTCCCCAACCTCCTCATTAAAAAGGCAAGGAATTTCATACAGGTTATAAATATGGAGTCATACAAAACACAACTATAATGGTCATGTTGTGGAAGAAAACAGGCAAGAAAACAAAAGAAACTCAAGAAAAATAAAGTAAAAAAAATATGCTTCATTCTCTAGTCAGACATTATCAGTTCTTTCTCTGGGGATGGATAACATTTTTCATCATAAGTGGATTGTTCTATTGCTGAGAATGGCTAGGTTATTTTCTGCTGATCATCTTACAATTTTGCTGTCACTTTGTACACAATGCATTTCACTTTGCATCAGTCCATGCAAGTCTTTCCTGGTTTTTCTGAGAGCATCTTGTTCATCATTTCTTACAGTAATGTAATGGGCATCCCCTCAACTTCTAATTCTTTACCCCCAAAAAAAAGCTATTATAAATATTTTTGTACATAAAATCCTTTTCCTTTTTATTTTTTTTATCTCTTTCGGGATACAGAACTAGTAGTACTCTTGCTAAGTCAAATGCCCTTTTGGGCCTAGTTCCAAATTGCTCTCCAGAATGATTGAATCAGTTCACAACTCCACTGATAGTACATTAGTCTCATTTTTCCCACGTCCCCTCCAAAATTTGTCATTTACCTTTGCTGTCCTATTAGCAAATCTAATTGGCATGGAGCAATATTTCAGAATTGTTTTAATTTGCATTTCTCCAATCAACAATGTTATTTTTTTAATATGGCTATGGATAGCTTTGATTACTTCCTATGAAAACTGGTATCTTCTCATCATTTATCAACTGGAGAATGACTTTTATTTTTATAAATTTGACTCAGTTCTCTATGTTTGAGATGCTAAGTGTTGTTGATTCTATACAATGTCTTTAGCAAGCTTTGGCTCTCCACTTTTTTTTTTTAAACTATGCTACAACCTTTATTACTCTTTCATGAAAGAGCCTAACAACCTTAATTCAATTCAATGAACATTTATTCAACACCTACTGTTGTTGATACTCTAAATGTTCTGCCTTTCTTCAGGCTCTCCCAGCTCTAAACCATCCTAGTCCAGGAATATAACTGTCACTTCTACTGATCCTAAGTTGCCAGTGTTATCAACTGCCTATACAACACAAACTCCTTGTGACTACCACTTTAGACTTAGAATCTAACAGCTACTTTTTCAACTTCATTTCACAACCACACACTCACATTTCTGAATAACTTGCTACTAGCTGCTCCCTAATTGTATTCTAAAGTGATATCTAAGGTCCCTTTCTGAATCTTAATGTATGATTCCAATTCAATACATTCCCATAGACACCCCCCGCCAATACCTAGTATATAATCCCTCCTGCATCTTGGTTGAAATCCTTTTCTTATTTGCTAGCCAGTGGAGATGCCACCTGCTTCCCATATGAAGCCTTTCTGATTACCTTTTAATTAAAAGTGATCTTTCCTTTTGTACACTTTCAAAATAGCTTTTCCTGGATATTTCCTTTGCCCTCATTTCATTTTACATTGTATCCTACTCATTCGTATGCGTATCTTGTTCTATCACAAAATCCTATGAGTCAAAAACTACCATTTCCTTAAGTACATAGTCCCCGAATACAGTAGGTGTTTCCTACACGTTCGTTTAATTGAACTCAAAACTATTTCACATCTGTCTACTGTGAAATTCTGGACAAAACTGAAAGCACACATGCAAATATAAATTAGTAATACGCACCCCCCCCCCTTTTCTAATTACATGAAATACCAGAAAATAAATGCTTTCATCAACCAGAAAATCGGGAAAATGCTCTTTAAGAAGAAACTCTGCTCCGCAACAAACCTGCTACAAGCCTTCATTACGTATTTTTCTTGGAGATTTTTCAGAAACTTATTAGTACTTTCAATTAAAAAAAATAATGTTTAAATAGCCATGGAAGACGCTGCAAATCTTCTGTCACATGTCCACCGAATTACCCAATCAGTGATCAGAATTAGTTTGTAATCAGTTGCAGCCAATCAATGGCTAGGACTGGTACTTGATCGCAAACAAACAACAAAGAGTCTTGCCTATCACGTATTTGCTTTTACTTTCTTGCTTAGGCTGGTCCTGGTTAGTTTTCTCCGGGAGATTTGTGGGGATTGGTGATTGTGAAGGAGCTGGGGAACTTAATTTTTATTTCTGTATTTGGGGGGAGGTTTTAGAGACTTAAGCCGTTCAAACAACTCAGCAAGTAAGTGCTTTAGTATTTCCACAGTCTCAGAGGAAAAAAAAATCCTTAAGCAAAGGAAAGCTTGTTTTAAGGCTTTGTTCTATTATTTTTTATGTTATCTTCAGTTAAGTAAGTTTATCTTAAAGCCAAAGAAAAAAATAGATTTCTCGTAGAGATATTTTATAAATTGGGATTTCACAATCTATTGTTAGAGATGTTCGTTTCCACAAGAGTTTAATCCATGCCAGGAGTTTAAGTTTTAAATCCAGGAAGAGACTACATAATTTAGTCCAGAAAGGCTTTTTTATGTGTGGAGCGTTTCATGATTTTAAAATTTAAAATCATTACGGGAAGACACAGTTTTGGAATATAATTTACCGGAGGGGTTGGAGTTTTGGGGCTTGGAGGAAAAAACGGATTATGTTGCAATTTAGGCTTCTGCCTTTGCTTTAATTTCAGTATGTTTACTGTGATAAAAAGAACATTTCCCTGGGGATTAAGGAGTAGTGTGTTTTTGGTCCAGAGAGACCAGATGCTTTCCTTAACTCATAAATAAAACACTTTTGTAGCAACAACAGTAAACACATAAGGAGAATTTTTGAATGGTAGCTAGACTCAATATAAGGCGTAATGAGAGCGTTAGAGGCAATGCAGCTTCACTAATTGCGTAGATTAAATGTTTTCTGTACCTTTTTTTCTTATCATATTTTTGTTTTTGTATGTAAAATGGGGAGAGTTCAGAAAACCCTGGTGATTGATATTAAAGAAAAGAAAAATTATATAGCAAAGTGGAGGAAACCAGAACCTAAAATAGTATCTGAATATGGATGCATCTAACATCTGATACAAGATCTTTCAAAATCAGATTATTGAGATAACAAATATAGCTTGAATCCTATAGATACTCGGCTAGAGTTTGTGGGCATAGAAAGATGGATAAGACCTTGCTTTCAGGAACCTTGTAATTAATATATTTAGGATGATATAGACAAAACAGTAGACTGAACAGAATGGTTTACAGTATGATGTATTCCCAGCATTCCCGAGAAGGAAACATCACTTCCAGCCAAGACAAATGAGAGAAGATTTGTAAATAAAGGATCACTTAAGTAGTATCTCAAAGGGTGTATATTCATTTACACAGTCAGGGATTGGAGATTGCCAGTCCTGTTAGGCTACGTTTAGGGGGAATGAGATTGGACAGGTAGTGTGCTGACAAAACACTTGTGTAGCAACAACAGTAAACACATAAGGAGAATTTTTGAATGGTAGCTATAAAAATGTGTATACTCTTTGACCAACTTTTAGGTCAGTATCCCAAAGAGATCAAAAAAATGGGAAAGGACCCACATGTACAAAAATATTTATAGTAGCTCTTTTTGTGGTAGCAAAAAATCTGCAATTGAGGGGCTGCTCATCAACTTGGAAATGGCTGAACAAGTTGTGGTGTAGGAATGTAATGGAATACTATTATGAGCAGATGGACTTCAAAAAATTATGGAAAGACATATATGAATGGATGGAGTGAAGTGAGCGGAACCAAGAGAACACAGTAACACAGTACACAGTAACAGTCATACTGTGGGAAGACTACCTTTGATAGACTCACTTCTTCTTATCAGTGCAAGGATCTAAGACAACTCCAAAGGCTGGTGATGGAAAATGCTGTCCACATCCAGAAAAAGAAATACAAAGTATGAATGCAGATCAAAGCGTATTAATTTGCCCTCTCTCTCTTTTTGTTTGTTTCATCTTTCTAGTGGTTTCTCCCATTGGTTCTAATTCTTCTTTACAACATTATTAATACAAAAATAAAAATAAAATAAAAAAGTTACTTTGTACAGATCCCCTGCAGAGAAATTGGAAAGGGGAGACAGGAGGCCTAAACAAGAAGTACTTAAAATTTGAGCTTTAAGAGCATTGACTTCATGACAGATTTTTCCTTTGTTTCTAAAACTTTGCCGTAGAATTACATTACATCATAACGAACTTAATTTTCAATAAAAGTTTTGATTTAATAAGTTCATGTTGGACAAATTCTTAGTCTAATGAATATGTATGGTTAAGAGGCCTTTGAAAAACAAGCAAAGGATGGCTGATTTTTTTTTTATTGTTAAAAATTTCAACAAAGACACTTCTGGATACTGGAACAACAAAGATCAAAATCATTTTTTTTAAAGGATCTTAGGTTATATTTGGGCAGTAGGAGGTGCATACAAACAAATGAAAAGAAATTGAGGAAGGAGCAAATACTAACAGTTTGGTAGGGGGTGGGTGGGGGTGAGTGGGGGAGCAGCAGTGGATTGATGGGTGGAGACCTCTTATAGAGAAGGTGGCACCAGAGCGGTCAGCCTTGCAGGAAGATAAGGATCTTGAGAGAGGGCAATCTAAGTGAATTTAAATATGGCATTCTTATTTTAGGGACAAGATACTTACAGAGCATTATCTATTCAATTCAACAAATAGTAAGCACCTATTCTATGTAAGGCATTGCGCTTTTGCCTGTTGAGCAATTTGTGTCAATATATAAGAAGTTCATCCATTGAAATTTTACTGTGCTATTTAATTTTGGTCTACCACTTGCATGATCATTTGTCACTCATACTTTTTTAGGCTTTGTAAAAGTGAAGGGACCAGTTGACCTCTCTGGTTTGCTAATAAGTGACTAAAATTTCCCATGGCTGGTACTTTTTTTTTATGTCTAGATTACTTTGAAATCTTGCCTCCCTAAAATATATGATCAAATGTACCTAGTTTTCCCTAAGTTCAATAATTGCCCATAAATGATGGGCCAAGAGAAAATGGATGTGGTGACCAATAATACTTCGTAAAACCTGTGATAGTAAACTATTTTCCTAAATCTCTCAGCACTAAAATGTGTATAAAATTGGATATGAATGAGGTATATATTCCAAAGTTGTCATTCTTAGTTTTAGTCAAATAAGTGATTTTGTAATGGGAATGAAAATAATTAGGTATTAGATTTGTTAGGGATTTTATATAAGGAAATAAACCCCTAGAGTAAATGACACAAAACAAGGAAAAAGTAAATACATTTTATAATTTAAATCTTACCTTTTATTAACTCAACTAGCTCAATTACCTTCGTTGGTAATCTTAAGAGTAAATTGCTGACTGGCCCAGGGGGCAAGGATTTCTGCGAAATTAGGAAATACTTAAAAATTCTGATGCTTAAAGAACTAGCAGATAGACTGAGCCTACTCAAAGATGATACCATAATCAGTCATCGGAATATTAAAATCTTTATCTCACAGCTTTTAACTACTGAAACTAAAAAAAAAAGGTAACCAATTTCTAGCACTTAAAAATGTAACCAAATACATTAACAATTTTGACAGAAATAAAATAACCAAAAAATTTAAACAGGGTGGTATCTTGTTTTAAGGGGAAACATTGAAAATGAATATGAGATGCTCCGGACTATAATTTCAACTTTGCAATTCTGTGAATTAGTTTGGTCTATGTGATTTTCAACTCAGTATTTGGTTCTAATACAAAAATATTTTCATTTTAATTTAGTAAAGGTTAAGTTAACAAGTATGTACAAGACAGTGGTGGTTACTGGGAATATAAAAGGTAAAGAGTTACTGCCTTCAAGAAACATAATGAGGAGGAGGGGAATACAACAAATAACAGACTTGTAAATACAAAAGGACTTCTGTGAGAGAGTACTAGCAACTTTAAGAATCAGGAAGGGGTTCAAGCAAGAGTTAATTTAGCTGAGCCATAAGTGATGCTAGCAATTCTGAGGCACAGATTAAAGCAAGAGAGACAGGTCTTTGCAAAGTCCTACTTGTAGGATATGACATGTTAAGTTTAGGAAACAGCTAGTAATCCAATTTCACTAAACAGTATATTTAGAGGACTAATATGAAATAAGTTTGGAGAAGTAAGTCAGAATGTAGAATGCTTAGATGCCAGACTTGGGAATTTCTATTTTACCTTAGACATTTTTTGTAGTTGAATCATTTTAGTCTTGTATCACGTTTTGTTACCCCATGTTGGGATTTTCTTGCAAAAAATACTGAGTGGTTTGCTATTTTCTTTTCCGGCTCATTTTACTGATGAGAAACTGGAGCAAACAGTTAAATGACTTGCCCAGGGTCACTCATTTGGTAAGTGTCTGAGGACAGATTTGACCTGGCAAGGTGAGTCTTCTTGATTCCAAGCCCAGTTATCTATCCACTCAACAACCTAGTTGCCCACCTATATGCAATGGAAGGCCACCGAAAATTGTTAAGATAGGGAATGTTTTGAATGACTTGGAAGAGAAAAAAAGTTTTGGACATGCCCCTGGTGAGAGTGTGATACTCTGGGAATAATAAATCAATAATAATACTTAATTGATAATAGATACCAAATTTGAATAGCACAGGAACTCAAATGATTGCAGGGATAGATGATAGTGAATGGCTGAATTGGTAAACATTACTCTCAATAGTGAAACCTAAAATGTAATCACAGGGTTATTACTTTTCTCACACTGTAAGAAACTCAGTAATGGAGTGATAGAAAATCTCAAGAGAGTGAAGCTCAATGAGACTGTTTTGGTTGTCTTATAGAGTTTTTTTTTTAAATCTGAATTTGAAGACAGAAATGAAATACTCAAATTTTGTGGCAGACAACAAGATGAATACTGCTCAATATATAATATGACAGGCTAAATTACAGAAGCTCCCCAAACTATTTTGGCTTGCTACCCACTTAAAAAAATTACTTTGCTCTCCCAAAAAATCCACTTTCTTTAACCCTTTAACTTTTCTGTGAAATTTGCTTCATCTGAAGCTACTACCAACCAATTATTCCAGTCCCCCCGGGGTGAGGGGCAGTAGCCCACTTTGGAAACCTGTGGGCTAGAATGAAACACCAAATGTAATACATAAATGTAATACGTAAATGTGAACTGCTATTAAGTGTTTGAAACAAACAAAAAAAAACGTTGCATGTTTTAGGATGGAAGTGTAGGAGGGGTCAATTAGGCAGTAGTTGATGTGAAAAAAGACTGGACATGGAGGGGGTTTAGTGAATACAAGCTGTGTATGCAAGAGCGTGATATTCTGGCTTTCAGATTATTTGAACCCCAATAATATCCAAAGCATCCAAACTGCTTTTACTGTACTCTAAAAATGCCCTTTCTGTGTCAGCAGCTTCAAAGACCAGATAAGATTGACATGGGGTATCTTTCCTGTTGTTGACAGGATGTTTGTAACCACAACAGTGGGATTTCTCTTACCTTGATATTCTAGGGACATTTGCATGTTGTGATATAATCTCTAACTGATACTACCTGGTCAATTGTTTTGTTCAACTAAGAACTTCCTTTCATATGATATGGAGATCATAAACTGGAGTTGGGATTTTCACTTAAACCTTGTCTTCCTTCTTTCAGGCAAACAGAAGTTTCTCCTGATTACATGATCATGTATCTACTATCTCTAAGGGAATAAATTACACGAATTTATATATCACTTAGCCTGTTTGCCTCCTTTAACCAAAGGACAAAGCACATCTGAAGTATGAAGCTTTATGTTTCTTCATTGCTTGAGCCAGAGGCAGAGGAATGACCCATGATGGCATATTAAACAATGTTTTCGCTAGTGTCAGGTAAAGGAGCTAGAGACGTATACTTAAAAGACTTGAGGAAACCTTTTAAAAGGATTTTTTTCAGAAATGTGAAAAATTGTGTAAAAAGATGTATTAAATTAAAATTGATAGGAAGATAGTTTATTATCTCTCTTTGCTTCCCACTATTGCTGGACTTAATAGAAATAGATCAATCAGGGACACAGAACAGAACAGAGTTGAGTGGCAATAGCCCTGAACTTGAATTTTGGTTCAAACCCTAGTCCTGACACTGAGTACCAGTGTGATCTTGTATAAGTCATTTAACCACCCTTGACCTCAGTTTCCTCATGAGTCCTAAGATTTATATGACTTCTCATGTCTGTTCCAATTCTCAGTCTGTGATCTGAAGTCAAGAAGCACACTCACACACCAAACTAGTTTGAAAAAATCTCTCTCTCTCTTTCTCTCTCTCCCCTCTCCCTCTCTCTCTCCTTCTCTCTCCCTCCTCCCCTCTATCTCCCTCCCTCTCCTCCCCCACCTCTCTCTACCCCTGCCCTCTCTCTCTCACAGACACATATTCTCTCCTTCCCCCTGCCCACCCAACAAACTTTGTTGGGTAGATCTTCAGGAATGAAGTGATCTCCACAAAAGTAACATTTCCTTCTGAACGCTTTGCACCTTCTCTGTTTTTTCCTAAATAACTAGCACCGAAAAGGTTTCTTGTGGTACATTTAGTAGTTGTCATGTAATTCAAATATAAAAGTTTTTAGCCTTCAATGTTTGGTCTAAACAGAGACAAGTACAATTAGGTCGCATATGTGCTGTTGATTCTTTATAAGCTAGCAGAATCATACGTGTATGGTAATCTCAGTGAAACAGCTCAAAGAAAGGTTAGTTGAAGGAGATTATACTAGGGATACCTGTGTCAGTCAAAATTACAGTTTCTATAGAACAACAAGAGTGCCCCCAGGATGTCTGGTTTCTGGCAGGCATAGAGAAGGCGATATCATAAAATACAGGTGTCATCACAAGAGAGAGCCATAAAACAAGATAAGAGCAATGCCACTCATCAAGATAGCATCTGGTTCAAGGTCTTTGTCAGTCATGAACTGTAGAATGCTCCTGGTCAACTTCATTCAGCCTTGGCACTGCTAACATAGGAAGAGAACCTTGGGTTCTCTCACAGAACGTTGCAAAGTTAATAAGGCCTCATATCATCCTCTCCAGTTGGCTAGTCCAGGTTTTCAGCCTTCTTCAGGTGATGAGAGGCTGAAGTGGATCTCACAAAGTTCAAGTCACTGTGCTAAGTACAGAGGATGAAAAAAGAGAAATAACCAAATATCTGCCTGCAAGAGACCTCCAGCGGTATGGCTGGTGCTTATTGATGTTTAAAAATTAGAAGCTCATCCTGGGCAAATAAGTGTTTTGAATATGTGAATATGTGCTTGGATTCAGTACCACAGTGTATATAACCATAACCTGGGCTGAAGTTTAAAGTGGTCACTTTTGATAAGAAACAAGAGGGTCCTTGAGGACTATACTTTTAATTTCTGTTTGTAGTGATAGGCATGAAATAATATTAACTATGTAATATTTTCCGTAGATGTGTACTTCTGTGTGTGATGGTGGGCCCTAGTCATTTAGAAGTTTGCATCAGCAAGCATTGATGAAGATGGAATGTATTGAATAAACCTCCTATTTAGTTAAGAATTTGAAGAGTCATAACTATTTGTTCTGTCTGGATTTACTTACTCAAGTCTTTCCTGTTGATCTTCTTTGATCTCTTTTATTTTTTCTCTGGAAGGAGACTTGGATGGTAATTATCAGTTTATTTGTTTTTCAGATCAAGTGCTCTAAATATTCTCTCTTTGCTCCACAATTAAGAATTACATGACCATATAGTCCATTCTGGGCCAGATCTTTGATTAGGTTTTTCCTGTATAGTTGAGGGGTGAAAGTTGAGATCTGAAGTTTGCAAATTATATTAACATAAATTATCATCATTTGAATGATTCAATTTATTTTTTTAAATGCCATTTCAGAGTCTTGGAGAAAGAAGTATGCTCATTCTTTGCTGGTGAAATTGCAGATTTGTAGACACTTTTATGGAGAACAATGTCTTGTACATATTAATGACTAGAATGAAGTCTAGCCATTCTGAAAATTCATTGTCCTATGCTGTTGATAATGCATCAACAAGAACTGAGTTGATTGTAACTATACAAATAGATTCTATACAATTTTTGATTTAAAAAAATCTTTAAAGAATTGAAGGTTATAACATTCAAGTTATATGAGGATTCAGAAAAGAAAGTTGAACAATAAGACATTATTTAAAATCTAAGCATGCATCTTAAGCATTAAGGCACATTATTTAGTTAATTTTTATGTTCTATGAATTTTGAAAGTAAAAGTAAAATGACTTCAAAAAGTGTACGTCACAGTATATATTAAAACTAGCTGTTAACTTCATCCTTCCTCCTGCCACAGTTTCAGTGCTGAAAAATATTGAACACCTTAAGAAACTTTGTTCTCATAAGAGTTCTCTGGTGTTGTTTTAGGAGATTGTCTTTCTGACCACCTAATCTGGACACTGACCACATTTCAAAAAATCATCTTAATATAATAATAAAGAAAACACCAAGAGAGAAGGGAACTGATGTTACTGCTTGTCGGTTGTCCATTAACTATCTATATGGCTATATTAGGAAGGCAGAATTTATGATTTCAAAGAGAATCTCATATGTGCCTAAAAGGTCCGGAACCGCAGGATATAAGGAATTCTCTAGGCAGAAGGCAGGAGAACTAAAGAATGTATTTACACTCCACAATAACAAGCCCACAAACCAGCGTCCCCATTTTGATATTTTCATCAAAAGCTTCCAGGCCCAGTAAGTCCGCCTTACAAGAGTAACCAGGAGGCCACAGAGAAGCGAGATGGTATAAGGCAAAATCGTATACATGCTTCCCCTCTACGGTAAGAAGATTACCCACTAGCCTCTAGTCAGCTCTGCTACCGGCAGCTCAGCTTCAGCTGTAGGTGTCTCTGGCTCCAAACGGAAAAGGAAAGGAGGATCTTCAAGCTGTCCTCTCCCCTCTTATAGAGTTTTTGACATCATCAAGCGCCGCCTGAACGACCAGGGCCGATTGGTTCTTGACTTGGCCCCTCCCCCAGTGTAGACCACGTTAACACACCTCCCCTCAGCCAGCGCCATGACTCATCACACAGGAAGCTCTGGTCCTGCCCCGGAAGAGCAAGCCCCAGCGTCCAGGGAAGCTCAACGAGGCGAGCTGAGTCATTCAAAGAAAACAAAGTCCATTCTGGCTATAAGGGCATGTTTTTACTCTACTCTAAATGTTTCATCTATTGAACTGAAGGCAATAAAATTTCGCTGCTCACACTTACTTCCGTATATTCCTGTCCCTCATTTAGTTTAACTTAAACATGTAATTTAACTCTTTTACTTAAAAAGTGGTTTCTCGTTCTGAGCTAAGAAGTATTCCCATATTGAAAGTAGAACAGAATACAATTGTACATCAAGCTGCAAATCTCTTCTACGTTTAGCTTGCTTTTTCTTTTCAGTAGATAATTGCTGCCAGCGGCCAGAGTCTGCAGGGCTAGTTCAGTGAGATGGTGAAACTGAAACATGGGTCAGGCAGGATGCAAGCAAGCAATCCGTTTATTCAAAGCATACAGACTTTAATAGCAAAAAACCACATAGCGTGCAGATAGCCTCTGGCCTTTGTTCCCTATTTCTCATCAGCACTTTCCTTGTGCTTTGGCCTACTTCCTTATTACTCAGGACTCTGTCTTTAGGTACATCCATTCACAGGGTCGGACAGGGAACATTTCTTGAGCAATGTTTGAGCATGACCTTTATGAGAATAGCATATCTTGCCCTTTTTCTTGGATCACACTCTGCTCCTGTCCTTTACATCTCCCCCTTTCTTTTGATGTAAATGAAGATAGTGTATCTGAGTTGCATGATTTTTCAATATTCTGCCTAAGATTTGGCAAAAAATTGGAATAGTGCAGGTGAGAAGCATGATGATTACAACTGTGGTTAGTGAGGCCGTTATCCAATGCCAGAAGGAGGTTAGGGGGTTAAATTTCTTAAACCAATCATATATCTTTTTTGTGGTATCTTCTGGTTTCAATCTCTCACTGGCTTGATCAATATCATTTGCTATCTTCCTCAAATCATCCATATCCATTGCAATTGTACTATCTCCCCATATATCATTCAAGTGATTTCTTATTCTTGTCCAGTTATACATGTTACTGTTATAGGCTATGGGTGTTACACAGAAATGCACTTATCTATAATTGCATTTCATTTGCAGCCTTATTTCTAATACATCCAGTTCATCTACAGCTCCCACCAACTCTTTTAATTCATTCAACTGATGATAAAACTGACTATTGATTCTATTTTGGATCTGAAATCCTCTTGATACAGTTCTTGACAGTTGTTCTACATATTTGGCCTGAACAATTTATTTTGCATAGTGTTAAACGATAACCCTAATGATAAAGAAAATGCAATTACTGATACTAACATGACTGTGCCTAATACTATGCAGTTAATACATCATTATTGCCTAACCTGCGACATTTCACCTTCCCCCTGCTTGATCATAGCATCAAACACCTGATCTGCCAAGCTCTGGTACCACCCATCGGTTTTGACTGGTGTTAGGGCAAATGTGGGCCAAGTTATTATAAAGACTGTGGCATTTCCATTTATTTTAGATCCAATGCACTCAGTCATGGTGCAGTTGTAGCATGTGATGTTATACCCCTGCTCAGTCCTGTTGATACTTACTCCCCTCCCATACATAAAAGCAAAATTTTGCCCAATGCATAGCCTCAATTGGTGTGTCCCATCTAGATGTTTATATGTACTCTTGTGGTGCCAAACACTCACCATTTGCACTGATCCCATGGCAGCCATAACTTTCCATAACTGGCTCTCAGACTGGCCTCGCGGTGGAATCCATTCTGGGGTTACCCGCCTCCCGTATGAGGTCAGGTGGTCGGGTGGCTGGCCCGTCCAGGACTCAAGTGTCAAGCCCGACCTATTGTATGTTATTGGATAGGGAGTCTGGCAACTTATAAAGGGTGGCAGAGGGTCTGTGACCTGATTGCACAGGGACCCGTTTACACATAAGTGTCTGCTACTCCTGACCCTTGTCTGATTGGTAGATGTTCCCTCAATTCCCAACAAGGTTACTGTAAAATTTTGTGCAGAGTACCCCGTGATGTTGGTCCACTCATTCTTGGGAATATATAAACCCAGTGTAATATTTTTTAACAATGCATGAATCTATCTGCGTCCCTTTTCCAAAGCATATGGGTGCTTCCTCTGCCAGACCTGTAAAATTGTACTTTACTGTTGGTGCTGAAGTGGTGTTTGTAAGAGGCTTGAGGTCAAATTCCCGAACCCAAACACATTTGACGCATTCCCCTGCATGGTAATTTCAGGTGTCCTTTCCCCCGAAGTCAACACCCTCACCCATGGTGGGTTGGGCACAAAAGTCCATCTTTGTTCTTCCTCCTTAGCTATCTCTCTGCTGGGATCATGAGGCTCTGCAGGAATATCATTAGCTGGATCAGGAGCTTTCTGTTTCTCCTTTACCATTGCCTGTTGCGGCGTTTCCTCTTTTTCACTGCTTCTCCTCCAGGCTCATCCTTTTTGTTTTCCATGACAGGTCAGATATTTCTTTCTGGTACCTAGACTGTTTCGCCTCCATCTCCTGTGGAAACACAAGCATATCCTCGACCCCATGTTAATAATCTATGTGGCCTATACCACTTAGATGTTTTTGGGTCCTTCCACATTACTGCTACATTCTTCTCAGATATTTCTTGTTTGCATGTTTTTTGTTGTTTTTCTGCTGGTGTCCTACCTTGATTGTCCAATGTTAAGTAATTTATGGTATATAAGACCATATTTATTTGTTTCCTCAGGGGGACTATTCCACCCCCTCCCCGTTTCTTTTGTTTTTGCAGTAAGGCTTTAATGTCCCTATGCTTTTGCTCCACAATAGTTTGTCCTGTGGGAGTATATGGAATCTCCAATTTGTGCTCTGTTATACTCTATGCAAAATTGAATGCATTACTGGTATATGTGGGCCCATTTTCTGTTTTCATTAGGCGGGCTATGCTGGCATAGCTGGTGGGTTGTCCGGGTAGTGGAGTAGTGAGCAGGAAAGAAGAGTTTATGTATCTACAACCATGTGGAGATAGCGCAATTTGCCAAACTGAGGGACTTGTGTGACATCCATTTGCCACAGTTCTAGGGGTCTTGTCCCTTGGGGTTTTATTGAAGTATTGATAGGTTGTGGCAGAAAGGGTATGCAATTTTTACATATTTCTAATATATGTCTAGCCTGAAGGCAACTGGCAGCTTCACGGGCTCCATGGAGAAATGAAGAAACACTAGTAGGGTGGAGTCTGACTCAGAACTCAACTTTATTCAGGCGAGCAAAAGACTTATACTATTTCTGAGCCATTACCCTGTGTATTGCTTTGTTACTTTACTGGAACAACCTGCCACATGGCTCACATAGCCCATGGGACAAATTGTTACTTAGTTCTATGGGTGCTAATCATATTGAAACATGACTATTCTTTCCCATGCAGATAACAGCTGTGGGGGGCGGTTCCTTGCCAAGCCCTCTTATCTTTGTACGGTCTTTAACCTAGGAGGCTTAAACAAGATATAGCTGGATCTCCACGTGCCGTCCTGCACATTCTCAAGGGTAGCATCGAGGTCAGACCCTGTTCCTAGGCCTCCACATTACCTCCTTTCTTTTGCTGGAGCTGTAGATAATGGAGCTCAGTTGAAATATGGTCCATTAGTCCCTTCATAAATTGACACAAATAGGGGAGAAAACATATTCCTAAAACTACAATAATAGAAAGCTCAAGCCAGGGGGCTATCCAATGATAGAGACAATTAAGGGGATTAAATTCTTTAAAGGTATCCCATATCTGTTTTGCTGTTTGTTCTGGTGACAAACCTTCATGGGAAGCAGTATCTATACCATGCACAATTTTTTCTAAAGCATCCATATTCAATGCATAAGAACTATTGCTCCAAGCCCCAAGCAAATGTCTTTGAATATTATCCCCAAAAAAGAGAGTCTCATTTCTAACTACTGGGGTGACACATATAAAGGTGTATCAATAATCACATTTCATTAAATCCAGTTCATCACTGATAGTAAGTCCAACTGTCTTAATTTCTGCTAACAATTGGTATAAATCCCCATTTATGCTCTCCTGAGTTTGGAGTCCCTTTGAAACATTTTTTTTGCTACTCCTCTACAAAATGGGCTTGTTTTGTTGTATAGAAGCCTGGTTGTTCGTTATGGACAAGGCCAGCAGGGTAGAGGAAGCTATAATGCTGGCAAGGAATATGATCCCTAATATAATACAGGAAGTGTACCTCTTTCTTCATTTCAGGCCCCCCCTTTTTTGTTGGTTAGTATGTTCAGGACATGATCAGCTTGACTGCCATGCCAGTCCTTTGTTTGGACCAGTGTTATGGCAAAAGGTGGTCAGGTTATGAGAAAGACTGTGTCATTTTCATTAGTATAATTTATGCAAGTTTGGACTTGACAGTTTGTACAATTTACCTCAAAAAGCTTCCCATCTTTCTTAGAAGTATGACCCTCTTTCCCTACCAGGAAGGCATACGAGGCTCCCAAACATGCAGACACATTTGTTACAGTGTAATTATCATAGAAGGTCTGATCAGTGTCATGGCTAATACTGATATTACCCAAAGCTGAAAAGAATTTCCATAGATTTACATGTGCTTGTCCTAATGGGGTGACCCATATAGGGGCAACCCATCCCCCATACACAGTAAACGTCCCTGGGGGGGGTGGTCTGACCACGAAGAGATGTTATATTTGATTGGGGGGTTGTATTTTCGTATTTCTGGCCCCATAGTTAATGAGACAATGGCCAGTCAGTTTTACAGTTTATAAAAAAAGGATATCTACTGTGAAATGTCAATACCACGTAGTTGTGACACGAAAGTGTGGAACTTCCCAGGACAGTTGTATTGACTGCCGAATACCCTACTATTTCCGTCATGGTAACATTAAACGAGATTCTTGCACGGACCTCAGTTTCTCCGCGGTATACCTCTGTGATCCTGGTGATACTTTGTAATGTGAGGCATGGCTGGTTAATGGAATTGTTTTTGGAAAAGCAAACTGGGGGATCAAGAGTTATTTCTGTGAAATTTATCTTTACTCCTGGTTGTTCCCGAAGTACAGTTATTGGGGGAAAAGGTCCAAAACTTTCAGCGATGCTTTGATCCCCATCATGATGGGGCTGGGGAGTTGTTCTTCCCAAGTCATGACCTTAAACCATGGAGGATTGGGAATATAAGCCCACCGTTCAGTTGCTGTATTGTTTGTGAGATCTGGGTGTTGGAGAAGAGGAGTATCAATTGTAGAATCCTTTTCTGTGCCATCTTTTGTCTGCTGGTTTGTCTCTTTCGGCGTTGACGCGTCCTCCGTTTCGGATCCTGCGGGTTTGCAGCTTTCATTCTGATGGATAACTTGGAGATTTCTTTCTGGTATCTAGACGTGGCCATCATCTGTGGAGACACAAGCATAACCTTGCCCCCATGCACGTAGATTAGCCGGGCTCCACCACTTCCCTGTCTTCGGATCTTTCTACATTACAGAGCCAATGGGGCAGTCCTACCCAGGCGGCTGTTTTTGAAGTGTTTCTCAGCCAGGGTGAAGATATACCTATCAAGTGCTAAATAGTTTATTGTGTAACCCTGCCATTGGCCTCATATAATCCCCATATTCCCCTTTCTTTTGTTTAGCAAGGGATGTTTTTATGTCCTGGTTCCATCGTTCCACAATGGCCTGCCCCTGTGGATTGAATGAGGTCCCTGTTACATGAGTAATGTGGTGTTATACGCAAAAGGCCTTGAATTGGGAGCTGGCGTACATGGGGCCATTATCAATTTTAATGGTCTGTGGAATACCCAGTACAGCAAAGCAGTGAAATAAATGTGTGATAACATTTTTGGTGTTCTCAGCAGGCAAAGCGGTGGCAACAGTGAATGATGAGAATGTGTCTACAAAAACATGGACATACCGGAGCCTGGAAAAGGTGGATACTTGTGTAATATCCATCTGCCAGAGCTCATTCAGTCTAAGGCCCTGGGGGTTTATGGAGGTGGAAGGCACTGGGGTAAAAGGGAGGCAACGGGGGCAGCTCCTAACTGACCTGTTCTCTGGTGATGTGAAACTGTCTGACAAGCATTCTGGCCTATTTGTGGAACTGTTGATGGCTTTGAATGGCCTCCAGGATGGTAAGGGTGAGCAGTTTGTCAGCCATGGCATTCCCTTGGTCTACGAGTCCGGGGGGGGGGCAGTGTGAGAATAGATATGCATGATATATGCATATCTATTATATTATATCTATTATCTATATCTATTATTATATGTATGATATATGCAGAGTTGGTCCAACTATGGAGGATGTCTTGTTCCATAGAAAACAATTTATAAATGTTGGAAGGGTGATATCTGAGTTGAGCTGTTTCTAACTCTTGGATCACTCCCATTGCGTATTTGCTATCAGAAACAACATTTAGAGGTTGTGGATAATTCTGGAGTGCTATTAACAAAGCACAGAGCTCATTCTCTTGTGTAGACTCTAAAGGTGTGTTAAGCACCCTTTTATCTTCTAAAGCAGGAATATACAGGGAGACCTTATTGTGCTTGGCAGCATCTGTGAAAACCAGCATGCCTCCCGAAATGGGGTTCTCGACAAGCCTGCTAGGAAACATCCATGGACAAGTGACGAAAATTTTCAGTGGTGTAAATGAATAATGCTGTTGGAACTGACCGTGGTGAAAGGACAGGAGAATTTGCCAGTCTGTGTTGTTTTCTAGCAGTTCTTGAATTTGTTGCTGAGTATATGGCAGGCATAAACAAGGAGGCTCAGCACCAGTCAAAACCTTTGTTCACCTAACCAGTTTCAGTGCTAACTGGGCAACCAAAGAAGGATAAGGTGTTACAAACCTGGGAGGCTGTGAAGGCAAATAAACCCACTCGAGTACCCCATTTGATTGACTGAGGCAGCCCAAAGGTGTGTACTTGGAAGGTATAATTACAGCTTCAACAGGGCAGTTAGGATCCAGCCTGACTAAAAAGCCTTCTGATATCCTTTTTTTATACTAATTGGAGAGCCTTCTTGGCATCAGGGTCAACTGTAGAGGCGAGTTAAGATCAGTGTCTCCCCCGAGAATGTCAGAGAGACTTTTCAAGTCCTTATATGGGAGAGAGATATAAGGCCTGACCCAATTGATATCACCCAGCAGTTTCTGAAATGCATTGAAATTGTTCATATCGTTTCTTGGATCTGTATTTTTTGGGGCCTTATAGTTGCATTATCCACCATGGTGCCTAAATATGAATATGGGGCACTCCTTTAAAAATTTTTGGGAGCAATTACAAGACCCCAGGTGGTTAGCTCATGAGTTAGGTGACTGAGGATTTCTTCTAGAACATGAAAGGAACAATGCACACACAAAATGTCATCCATGTAATGAAGGATGTAAGCATCCCTATATTTTAAGTGGGTCCAGCTAAGGCTTTGTCAACATATTTCTGACACAGGCCAAGACTATTTTTCATGTCTTGGGGTCATACTTTCCATTGAAATCATTTATGAGGGGCCCTGAGGTTGATACTAGGGAGGGGCAAGGCAAAATACTTGCAGTCTTGTGGATACAACTTAATGGTGTAGAAACAATCCTTCAAGTCAATGACCCATAGAGGCCATTCTTTAGGGATTGCTGCCGGACTAGGTAGCCCTGGCTGCAGGGTTCCCATAGCTTCCATGGCATCATTAATCTTCCAGAGATCAGTGAGCATTCGCCATTTGCCAGATTTTTTCTTAATAGAAAAGATAGGGGTAGTTAAACAGGCTGTTGGATTTCTCTATATGCTCTTTACTTAATAGTTCTCAGTGATTGCTTCTTTTCTTTCACGAGGGGCCATTGCTCTACCCAAATAAGGTCCTTGTTCAACTGTTGTACCAGAAGCGAGTGAGACACTCCACAGAGTGTAAGTTTTAAATGGAGAATTTGTTAGCCAGCGCCCATTTTAGGGGCAATTAGCCCAAATCAAAAATGGCCCTGCATTGAAGTGAAAGAGTAGTTTATATAGCAAATACAGGGTACAGTGGTTAATTATCTCTTGAAATGTCATTTTGCAGACTCGGCATGCCTGTATCCTTTATGACCATGATAAAAGGAACTTCTTTAATAGATTGTAGATACAACATATCAGATAGCTGACAAAGTGTCAACTGAAATTACAACCCAGGATCCCTGTGTCCATCTTGCCATAACTCCTACAACAAGGAAGGCTCAAGATAAGGCAGAAGTCATATAATTCAAGATAATGTCTAGGGTGGAGGCTTTCATCCTTAATGGCCATGGACAGACCAAGAGATGCTCCAGCTCAGTCAATTGACATAAGATAGAGACATCTCTGACCCCAATCAGTTAGACAAAAGAAGATCGTTAGGCATTAGGCTTTTCCTGGTAAGTAGCTTACATTCCTTGGAAAAGTCTTGGGGGCCCATGATGCTTGCCAAATGGCAGGAACTCAGTCTGTTTTTTCTTATGCAAACTGGGGTTTGTAGTTAGGGGCTGGGGGCAGGGTTTTTCTAGCAATAGCTGGCTACTTAGGTATCACATTTGCCACTTTTTTATGGAACTATTCAAATCTTTGCAAAAGGAATGACTTGATCCAGAGCACCTGAGGTTTGGGCAACTAAGACAGGGACAGAATTCACATGAGAATTTCCAGAATTGATAAATTTTGGAGCCAATCATACACATCTGTATATAAATCTTAGGGCAATCAATCTGATCCTGTTATTTTCCTCAAAAAAAATTGCTATCCTATTTAATTAGACATTCCATCACATTACATCTTTGCCTTATTGCTTTGTCTAATCATTTCCCCCTTTTGGAGGATGTTATCTCTATATTATTTCGATGTTTTATTTGGCCATGAACATAGGTTAAAATTGTAAGCTATTCATTCCTGCATCCTATAATAACTCAGAGATTTTTCAGTAGTCATCTCTTACCTAACAGATTTAGCATCGTGCTTACAAAACTTCTTGATAGTATAAATTTGCTATGAAAGAAAAGAGGGACAATGTCACATATTAACAGAAGGAAAGAACTTCCTTAGCTCTGTTTGATTCCAGGCATGAGTCATATCTGATAGCCAATCATATAGTCACCAGGTGCTGAAAGCAGGGCTTAGGAGTAACCAGGTGGGGACTTTCCCTTTCAGAAAGGAAATAGCAGAATTGGGAAATAGAGTCAGGAAGATCCTACCTAGGCTGTGTCCAAGGTCGTCTTCAAAACTGCTTCCCAGACACAGACATCCACCTTTAAATTTCTCAGCTTTTAATGCCTGCCATACTACTACTGGCTTCACATGACCTTATTCCTGTAATCAGAGTTTAAAACAATATTAAATTGTAGTCCCATAAAATCTTAAATAGCAAATAAATATCCTTTAGATGGGACTGCCCAAATTTCATTGAGCTAATGATTATCAAATCAAGCTACATAACATTTCCATCTTCTAAATAATTCCTCACACTCTCCCCCAACTTACTTAAATCATCTGAAACTATCATTCTCAGGACAGGGGAGGCTTAGCTAACTCCCGTTTGTCCCCAAACTTTCTAACCTGCCTTTCGTATTCCCTCAAGCTCTTATTTACCTTTCCAAATCTTTCAAACCTGTTACTCAGGTTTCAACCATAAGACAAAACAGCTCATAAGTTAATACTTTGACATAACTGTGTATAGTGGAATCCCATTCCAGCTTCTTAAACAAACAAAAGAGGTTAATGACTGACCTCACAAGTTGATGGATTTGTCCCTGTTAATTCATTCTGGAGAAAAAAAGGAACCCTTCAGGAATTAAGTCTTATACACATTGTTAAGCTCTAACTCTCGCTTAAAATCACAAAAACATTTTCGAAAACACTTACAGAATTGTTTGCCTAGACTGAAGATGTCTCTGATTTAGGTGCAGTAATTAATTATACTATTTGTGTAAATACCTAATTGTTCTTACATCACTTTATAACATCTAAGAACTCTGTTTCACATAAATACAATATAACTTTAAAATCCTAGTCTTAGTCTATGGGATAATGATTCAACCTTACATCTGTAAAGAATATTATCTCATAACACTTCTCTTCCCTTTTTTAAAATTATTTTCATTAACACTTTAGAAATCATATTATCTTTCATTTGGCTATACAAGAGGACCAATATAAGCAGTCATTTGATTAAAACAACAAGATTTCACATATTCGCATTTATCCAATTTCCCCCTTTTAAAAAAAAAAAAAAACTTCTGTCACAATGGTAATAGATTCTGGCAGATAACTTCCCTTTTGTCACTACCTGCTTATTTCTGATTAAAGAGATCTGCCATCTCATCTCCCCCTGAGGGTGGGTTCTTCTCCATCAGATGGCAAGCTTCACTAATAAGAACTGTATCCTTAAGACCCACATCCTCAAAACCTAATCTTATCTTACACCCAATTAGCTTACAGGTAGAAATTCAGCAGGCCTTCTGAAAATCATACAAAAAGATTTTACAGTTCATTTTAAAACTATTTTCCCTTATTTAAAACAGTTTAAAATTTATCCTGATATAAACAGGGACTGTCACTAAACTTTCATGAAGAAAATTATTTAGACAGCTCTAAAATGAGATGAGTCTCCTTCTTAAAGCAAAATAACTTTTAAACATTTGGATTCATTCACAAATTAGTCCATAAACCTCCAGATTAACATACATAAATACATCTTTAGATGCTACAGGCTTGAAAATCACACCCCTATATTTTCAAAGTATTATAAAAACTCATTTCTTTATTATTACGGAATTTCTAGATATCACAAAATTCTTTAGTCACAAAGATGTTGTATTGGGGTAACACTTAGTTTCTATACCTTAGCTTTATTACAATAACAAAGTTTACCAGGACTTTTTTTTTATTTAAATTTATTTATTTAACGTATTTGGTTTTCAGCATTGATTTTCACAACAGTTTGAATTACAAATTTTCTCCCCATTTCTACCCTCCCCCCCACTCCAAGATGGCAAATATTCTGGTTGCCCTGTTCCCCAGTCAGCCCTCCCCTTTATCACCCCCCTCCCCTCTCATTCCCTTTTCCCTTCCTTTCTTGCAGGGCAAGATAAATTTCTATGCCCCATTGCCTATGTATCTTATTTTCTAGGTGCATGCAAAAACATTTTTTTTCTTTGTTTTTGAACATCTGTTTTTAAAACTTTGAGTTCCAAATTCTCTCCCCTCTTCCCTTCCCACCCACCCTCCCCAAGAAGTCGAGCAATTCAACCTAGGCCACACATGTATCATTATGTATAACCCTTCCACAATACTCATGCTGTGAAAGGCTAACTATATTTTGCTCCCTCCCAACCCATCTCGCTTTATTGAATTTTTTCCCTTGACCCTGTCCCCCTTGCAAAGTGTTTGTTTTGATTACTTCCACCCCCATCTGCCCTCCCCTCCATCATCCCCCCCCTTTTATTTTTTTCATCTTCCTCCCTCTTCTTTCCTGTGGGGTAAGACACCCAACTGAGTATGTATGGTATTCCCTCCTCAGGCCAAATCCGATGAGAGCAAGGTTCACTCATTCCCCCCTCACCTGCCCTCTCCCCTCCTGCCACAGAACTGCTTCCTCTTGCCACCTTTATGTGAGATAATCCACCCCATTCTATCTCTCCCTGTCTCCCTCTCTCAGTATGTTGCTCTTATCCCTTAATTTCAATTTATTTCTTTTAGATATCTTCCCTTCATCTTCAACTCACCCTGTGTCTGCTCTCTCTCTTTTACATATATACATATATAAACACACACACACACATATATATATATACACACATACATACACATACATACATATACAAATAGATATATACATACATACACATTCACTTATATATATACATAAACATATATATATATATATGCATATTCCCTTCAACTACCCTAATACTGCGGTCTCATGAATCATACACATCATCTTTCCATGTAGGAATGTAAACAAAACAGTTCAACTTTAGTAAGTCCCTTGCAATTTCCGGTTCTTGATTACCTTTTCATGCTTCTCTTGATTCTTGTGTTTGAAAGTCAAATTTTCTATTCAGTTCTGGTCTTTTCACTGAGAAAGCTTGAAAGTCCTCTATTTTATTGAAACTCCATATTTTGCCTTGGAACATGATACTCAGTTTTGCTGGGTAGGTGATTTCTAGGTTTTAATCCTAGCTCCATTGACCTCCGGAATATCATATTCCAAGCCCTTCGATCTCTTAATGTAGAAGCTGCCAGATCTTGGGTTATTCTGACTGGGTTTCCACAATACTCAAATTGTTTCTTTCTGGCTGCTTGCAGTATTTTCTCCTTGATCTGGGAGCTCTGGAATTTGGCGACAATATTCCTAGGAGATTTCTTTTTGGGATCTATTTGAGGAGGCGATTGATGGATTCTTTCAATTTCTATTTTGCCCTATGGCTCTAGAATATCAGGGCAGTTCTCCTTGATAATTTCTTGAAAGATGATATCTAGGCTCTTTTTTTGATCATGGCTTTCAGGTAGTCCAATAATTTTTAAATTATCTCTCCTGGATCTATTTTCCAGGTCAGTGGTTTTTCCAAGGAGATATTTCACATTGTCTTCCGTTTTTTCATTCCTTTGGTTCTGTTTTATAATATCCTGATTTCTCATAAAGTCACTAGCTTCCACTTGCTCCAATCTAATTTTTAAAGTAGTATTTTCTTCAGTGGTCTTTTGGACCTCCTTTTCCATTTGGCTAATTCTGCCTTTCAAGGCATTCTTCTCCTCATTGGCTTTTTGGAGCTCTTTTGCCATTTGAGTTAGTCTGTTTTTTAAGGTGTTGTTTTCTTCAGTGTATTTTTTAGTATTTTTTGGGGTCTCCTTTAGCAAGTCATTGACTTGTTTTTCATGGTTTTCTCGCATCCTTCTCATTTCTCTTCCCAGTTTTTCCTCTACTTCTCTAACTTGCTTTTCCAACTCCTTTTTGAGTTCTTCCATGGCCTGGGACCAGTTCATGTTTTTCTTGGAGGCTTTTGTTGTAGGCTCTATGACTTTGTTACCTTCTTCTTTCTGTATGTTTTGGTCTTCTTTGTCACCAAAGAAAGAATCCAAAGTCTGAGACTGAATCTGGGTGTGCTATCGCTGCCTGGCCATGTTACCAACCAACTAACTTGACCCTTGTGTTTTTCAGTGGGGTACAACTGCTTGTAGACTAACGAGTTCTATGTTCCACGTTTGGGGGGGAGGTGCCAGCTCCGCCACACCAGCACTGCTCCTTCCCCAACCCCCAACCCGGGCTGGGCTGAGATCTTCGGCAGGCTGTGCACTCCTGCTCTGATCCGCCACTTAATTCCTCCCACCAGGTGGGCCTGGAGCCGGAAGTAACAACAGCTGTAGCTGCCCCACCTCCGCTGCCCCCGGGGCTGGAAGCCAAACCGTGAACTCCTTCTACTCCCTCAGCTTTTCCCACTTACCTTCGCCACAATCTTTGGTGTTTGTGGGTTGAGGGGTCTGGTAACTGCCGCAGCTCACATATTCAGGGCGCTAGGGGCCCCATCCGCCCGACTCCAAGTTTGGTTGTTCCACGCCACTCAGGCTGGGCTCTGCTTCACTCCATTCCCAGCTCCCAGCTCTCAGCTCCCAGCTCCGTGTGGAATAGACCTCACCCAGAGACCATCCAGGCTGTCCTGGGCTGGAGCCCTGCTTCCCTCTGCTGTTCTGTGGGTTCTGCCATTCTAGAATTGGTTCAGAGCCATTTTTATAGGTTTTTGGAGGGACTCGGTACGGAGCTCACTCTAGTCCCTGCTTACCCGCTGCCATCTTGGCTCCGCCCTCTAAGTTCTACCAGGACTTTTAAAAAACTTTTTCATAGAAATTCCTCTTGAATGGGGCAGATGAGAGATGGTAGGTGAAGACTTAGCAGAAAAGAAGAAGCACATGAAAAACTATGTATTTCTTCCTTTCCCAAACGAATTTGTAAAGGCTAAGGGATTATAGGTAAGATATTGGGATCTGTGTGAAATGTGAGGGCCAAATTGCTATCAGTTTCCCTCCTGCAGCCTCCCACAACCAGCATGCTAACTCAAGGAACGGATCACCACGATTTGCATTCAACCAGGATGAAAGAATTGGCCCCTTCCTTCTATCTCTTTTCGCGTGTACCCCTATGCTTTTATGGACACCACCTGAGGAAAGCATGAACATTTTTTTTCCTAGTTCTCTGTCTAGTTCCTTTTAATTTCTAAGGCACAAAACCTAGCATTGTAAAAGAAACAATCGTTGTCTACAAAGTCACATTTTAACAGTTCACAACGTATCCTGAACTGACAGAGATCACAAGAGAACCCAAAAGACCTCTGCACAAATTCCTGACTTATAGCAAAAACAATTTCAATTGAACTTCCTTTTAAATAAAGACAAAACTTGGAAGTTTATAATTTCTTAAGTTACAGCAATTGTCCAACTTCGTAACCTAATGCGACTTTAAGCCCTAAACATTATTATGTGTGTAAAGTTTTGAACTACTCATTTCTGTCTGGGTAAATACATTTCTAAACCAAATATGACAGTTTAAAATTACCAAATTTTCATCACATCCTTTAAAAGTACCCAATTCACATATATCAGTCAAACTCAGATTAAAATCGCATAATGGTCTTCTCAAATTACAAAAATCTAAGAATTTTAGAAATACAGTATAATTTTAGAAATACAGAAACAATAAATTTCAGATGACATCAATTGCATTTCCATCAAATATGGGAATTGTTGATCCTATTACTTCCAGTATTTCTATATTAATACATTAACATATAAATACATGCATAACATATCAATACATTAATGTCTTAAATACACTTTATTTAACTGTGTATTCTCAATCAGGTAACAAGTTTCTTTTAGCTTCAGCTCCCCACAGTCTTTCAGTGTGGAGGGTGGGGGGAGGGGTGTGGCCAGAAGCACATGGCAGCTAAGAGCAACATCGCCCCCACCTAAATTCCTTTATACAAGCTTCTCTTTCTTTCCTAAACTTGAACCAAACTACCTCAAACATTTCAAGTGAAAAATCAATTACATACTCTCCCAGCTTTTACTATTTTTTAGAATCTAACCATCCCTTAATTCAGAGCCCATTTATCAATTTAAGTGAGCGAATTTCTAAACCTCCATGCACAGAGAATCTTCCATCTCGTCTTTTAACCACCAGATATATTCTCATAATAAAAACTTTCTCACATGGAAAGTCTGTTTTCATGATTAAATATCAGTATTATTAATTATTCACTTGTTACAACCGCATATAACAGTTCCAAATTTTATCACATATAGAAATTATTCAACTTATTATTTTGGTAGCCAAAAACTACTTCAAAGGTTAACAATTACATTAAATCAGAGAGAGAGAGATAATAATAATGTTGTGTCTAAAATATAAACAGCCATCATTATTGTTTCCCTTTACAAATCAGGAAACAGGTCAAACAGAGATGAGAATACAGTTTTGCAATTGGAACAAAGTGTGAAGTTACCTAGAGCAGAAGCTGGTATCCCAGTGGTGACAATTCTGGAAGGCAGAAAGTCCAAATCCATCCACCTCCCCCTTCGCCCACAACTGCAGAAGTTACTGAGCCTAGGGCAGTTTGCATCTGCTGAGGACAGAGTGGGCAGGATGCATAGGACCTGGATGGCATTTCTAAGTTTTGCCATAAAGGATGGGCTACGAAGGTACCCAGGGGCACAGGACTGATTGTCAGTCTGTGAATTTCTGTCCTTCTCCTCCTTTTTACCAGGTGGGGAAGGGTGTTTTAAGTTTTCCCTACAGCTCTCCTGCGTTCTCTTCTAATCTGATTTGAGAGGAGAGGAGTTTGTTTTATCTGCTCTAACTTTTACTGCAGCCCTGGGACAGGACAACAATGGTGAAAGATCTCAATGATTGTAATTCAAGTAAACTTCACCCCTTGCTCACTCCCAAAAACCTGCCTGCACCCGAATCCAAGGGAAAAGACTCCCTCCCAACTGTGATCAGGGACAAAGACAAACACAAGAGTCCCACTGAAAACTTTAACAGAGGTTTTAGCCAGGAGGCATTCATTGGGAGGAGGTGTTTCAGCAAGAGTGAGTTCTGGAATGAATTTAAAATTTCAGGAGTTCTTTCTTACCAAATTCAACTAACCAGTTTCCAAACTTTTTTAACAATTTAAAACCCAGAATTTGCCAAAAGTTTAACCCTATTTCTGTTGTAATTCCAAGTCGACCACACAGAATAATAAGGAAAAGAGTCTTTGTTTCCCTAGTTGCAGCCTGAAATTTCTGGCTGCCTGCATTTGAGATTTTTAACAAAATATAGACACTTCACAATCTTGACATAGACTTACGGACACAGACAAATCCAAAACGTACAGAACATGGGACAAAATACAAAACATAGAAGACACAGAACAGAACCAAAATGGGTGGATCAAATTGAAAGCCAAACCAGGTCCACTCAGAGGAAAGAAAAAAATAAACCAGGTTTCCCCTTCAGGGATATACATATGCCTTCAATTTTATCACACCCCCCCCCTTGTCTGAACACGTGTATTCCTGCATCCAGGTAGCGTATTAACAGAGACCAGACGGCTAGCCCAGAAACAGAAACCTTACCTTACCTCTAGAGGTCCGAAAACCAGAATTCTCTGTAGGCCGAAAAGGGACAAGTCAGCATAGAGCCCATTCTCCGAGACTGTCACCCCACATCAGAATCCTAGGAAAAGAAATCCCCAGGAGCCGGCCCTCTGAAGTGAGAGAAGGTGGATTGGGGCAGAGACTCTCTGCTGAACTCCGAAATCCTGTGTGTTTCTCCGGGGCAGTAACACAAAATACTGCCTCATCTCGCTGGGGCCTCCAAAATGTTGTACCAGAAGTGAGTGAGACACTCCACAGAGTGTAAGTTTTAAATGGAGAATTTATTAGCCAGCGTCCATTTTAGGGGCAATTAGCCCAAATCAAAAATGACCCTGCATTGAAGTGAAAGAGTAGTTAATATAGCGAATACAGGGTACAGTGGTTAATTATTTCTTGAAATGTCATTTTGCAGACTTGGCATGCCTGTACCATTTATGACCGTGATAAAAGGAACCTCTTTAATAGATTATAGATACAACATATCAGATAGCTGACAAAGTGTCAACTGAAATTACAACCCAGGATCCCTGTGTCCATCTTGCCATAACTCCTACAACAAGGAAGGCTCAAGATAAGGTAGAAGTCATATAATTCAAGATAATGTCTAGGGTGGAGGCTTTCATCCTTAATGGCCATGGACAGACCAAGAGATGCTCCAGCTCAGTCAATTGACATAAGATAGAGACATCTCTGAGCCCACTCAGTTAGACAAAAGAAGATTGTCGGGGGCGACCCCGACCGCCACCTCTACTTACCCTGCCCTCGGGTCTTCGGACGTCTCCGGCTCCTCTCAGGGGAAACGAGAGGAGAAACACCAGGCAGAACACCGGAGGAGTAGACAAACAGCTTTATTGCATGGCTTGATAGAAGTTTTCCCCCCCGACCCTCTCTGGGGCGCGCCTTATATATCCTATCGGGGTGTTCCGGGTTGGCTCCTTCCCAGTTCCTCCCCGAGGGTGGAGCTCCTCCAGTAAGAGCCGCCCCGGTGCTGAGGTGGCGAAAGCCACACAGGCATTGCCATGTCAGCAGGTCCAGACTCCCTGGCGTCTCACTACCCTCTCGGGGTGGCTGGGTCCAGAGCACCCCTAACAACTCCCCCTTTTTGTTTTATGACATCGGCTTTTACAGCCTCTAAGGAGCGGGGCAGAACCCCAAGGATACAAGAAGTCAAGCAGGGCAGGCACAAACAGAAGAGAAAGGCAAGTATGAGGAAAATCCCCCCAATGGAGACCCACTGGAGTAATTGGTGGATACTGAGAGCGTCCCACCAGTCTCTGGCATTGTTATAGTCCTTTTCCCAGTTGGTATTGAATTGTATAGTGGCATTCTGTATGGCCTCAATGACCTCATCTAGCATGTGGAGTTCAGTGGTGAAATTAGTGGCAGTGTTGGTGTCTTTAAGAAGTTTCTCTAATTGTGCATACTGGGAGGCATTGTAGGGAATAGGGGTTACACAAACAGGATAATACTTATAATGGCACTGTAATCTCATATACCGAATCAGTAAGGCTTGTTGCTGCACGACCACCTCAAGGACTTCCTTGAGGGTCTGTAGCTCTGAAAACAGCAAGCGGTCAATTTGTTCTTGGTGTTTCCACGCAAGACCCGATTGGACCATAAAGTTTTGCAAGGTGGAGGCGACGAAGGCCAACTGTTTTTGTAGCTGGATGATCTGGACTTCTTCCAGAATATTAAGGGCTAAATTGACGACGGATAGTATGTCGCTAAGACCCAGGTCTTCCCTCTTTCTACGCAAGAGTTTATTCAGTACTTCATCAGTGGGAGAGAAGGCAAACGGGTCAGCTTTCACTGGGTGAACAGTATATGGGGGTATGCAAAGGAGAAAGATAGTAAAGTTAGCATGAGAACCGTTTAAGGTGTTGGTCATGACAGGGCTAGAACAGGACACATTATACCTTTCCACATAAGTTATGGTTAAATTTCTTGGAGGGCACAGGAGGAACATGGAATTATACCCCGTCTGGACTGTCCCAGTCAAGCGGCCTTGTTTGGTGTTCGGAGTGCCATCAAAGTGACCATGAGGAGAGCTGAATATTTTGTTCCAGATGTCGGAATGATTTAAGTGGGGCGGAATGTTGGAGCAGTTTCCCACAACCACTGTAGAATAGTTGAGAGCCAATCCAATCTTCCATAGGTGCGTTTGGGGATGCCCAGGTTGGGGAACCGGGACGGGGGCAACCAGGGTAGGTTGGACTGCTCCGTCCCAAAAGCTGATCACGGTTGCATTCTTTGTTGGGCCCTGTCTGCACCTGCCTGTAGAGCACGACGCTAGCGGGGCAAATACTGATGAAGAGGCCGAGCAGGGTGGCAAAGGTGACGTCCCCGAGCAGTTAGCTCCCACATGTGTGATCGCCGAAAGATGTAACCACAACCACCCTGGATGGTCAGAGGGATGAGGGGTCTGATCAACCTCTAAATGAGAGAAAGGAAAGCAGAAATTATCAGTTTCGTTATGAGTCTCATTTAAAAACACGCAAATAGGCTGGGTCCATGCATGCCAGGATAATGTCTTATTATACCGCCGCTCAACTATTGCGAGGGGCTTCCCAGACCCTCCAGTGATGATGGACACATTGCCGGACACCACAAGCGGGAGTGCCTCATGGCTCCAGGTCACCAACTGGAACATCGGGAGATTCGGGGTAACGGCCCAATGCGTGGGGTTCACTGCCAGGGGTGGCAAGATGGTAGGAGCAGCCGTGGACGGGGTCACCAACTGGATCATGGCAAACAGGCAGAGAAGGGCGTTATTCAAGGCACCCCTCTTTCTTCGGATGGTCCTATTCTTCCGCGCGGTCTCCGTCCCCTGGGGTGTCGTTTCTGACGGGGGTATGACTTCGCGGACCCGGCGGATGGGCACCCACACCTGTTCTCCTGTTGTGTCATCTGCGGAGACACAAAGATACCCCTTCCCTCTTATTAGCACCTTCCCTGGACCATGCCATTGTCCTTCCTCATCTTGCCACCAGATGGTACTGCCTTGAAGGCACAAGGCTGGTGGTGACGCCTTTTTCTCTGTCCTCTGCCTCCCGCACCAGCCCCCAGCATAGTATCTTAGCGCGGGCGTGAGGCCATTGTCACGAAATTGTAAAAAATTGGCAGTAAAAGTAGCTGTAGCGAGCTGCGCATGGGTCAGCCTACCCGCCACTCCCCCTTTTTGTTTTATGAGAATAGTTTTAAGGGTGCGATTGGCGCGTTCTACAATGGCTTGGCCGGTGGGATTATGTGGAATGCCGGTGACATGGGTGACACCAAATTCCCTGAGAAACTGGAAGAAAGCATTGGAGCGGTATGCGGGGCCATTGTCTGTCTTAATGATGCCGGGAACGCCGGCAAAGGCAAAGCATTGGAGAAGGTGGGCAATGACAGAGGTGACAGACTCCTGGGGTTGAAGGGTTGCCATAATGAACCCGGAAGAGGTATCAACACAAACATGAATGAGAGATGATTTAAAGTGGGTGACATCCATTTGCCATAAATCGTTAGGACAATCACCTCGTGGATTAAGAGAATGCTCTGCCGGTGGGGGGCGGAAAGGGACACAGGCGGCACAGCGTTTCACTATTTGGCGTGCCTCTTCTCTGGGGATGCCGTATAGGTACCTCAAAGAGCGAGCAGAGAGGTGAAATTTCTCATGAGCAGCCTGAGGCGAATAAGAAAGGGGGCTTATGAGAGCTGCAGATAAGGAGGAGTCAGCTATGTGATTACCCCAATAAATGGGTCCCTCCAGAGAGGTATGCGAACGTACATGGAGGACGTAAATGGGGAAGGTGCGAAATGCAAGTAGTGCTTGAGCCTCTACGAGCAAGTCAGTGATGGTGGATTGTTTGGTCATGATAGTGGCATTTTGCAAGGCAGGCAGGGCGGAGGCACAATACAGGCTATCAGTTATTAAATTAAAGGGCTCCGCCGGAAGCATTTTAAGGGCTTCAATTATGGCAACCAATTCATTCTTCTGTGCTGAATGGAAAGGCGTGGGGAACACGTGTAAAATATTTCTTTGTGGGATATACACAGAAGCCTTGCCGGATTTTGTTGCATCAGTGAACACATTTGGGCCTGTGACAGGATGCTGCACTACCATGTTCTTAGGCAGAATGACAGGCATTGTTTTCCATCCTCTAAGAACGGGAGGAAGGACGGAATGTTGAAATTGGTGGGTAGTGTATATGGCCGCCCAGTCAATATACTCCTGAGCGAGGGCCCGCAGGGTTTCAGGGGAGATGGATAAATTGATAAGTGGGCGAATCCCGTAGCTCTGGACGGATCGCTCGCTGGCCCGAAGGATGTGTAGGGCAAGTAGTTCATATTTGCAAGGTAATACCCTTTTTAGTCTGGGGCTATACAACCATTCTAAAGTACCATGAGGTTGGTACAAGGCAGAGATATCTCCCTCTTTGTTTAACAGTGCTAAGAAAATAGGCTGGTTGGGATCTCTGCGGACTAGGCAAGAGGAGGCTAATTGTTGAATATGCTGTATCAGTTTAAGTGCCTGAGGGGTCCATTGACGGGGTGAGGAGAGTGAGGGGTCACCTCTCAAAATTTTGTAAAAGGGTTCCATCTGTTGGTCGGAGATAGGAATGACAGAGCGTACCCACTGTATGGAGCCAATTAGCCTTTGAAAATCATTTAAAGTTGTCACTTTATTTATATCAATCGGGGGAACTGCACGAAAAATGTGGTCTGCACTTTATCAGGGGCGACATAAAGTCCGTACCTTTTGAGAGCCCCCGTGAGTTGCTGGAGGACTGCAGAGACCGCTTGGGTCGTCTGCGCAGTGATTAAAATGTCATCCATATAGTGTATAATCATGGCGCCGGGGAATTGTTCTCTCACTGGCTGTATGATGGCTGCTACGTACATCTGACATACCGTGGGGCTGTTGGCCATGCCCTGAGGAAGTACTTTAAATTGATACCGTTCGGCAGGGGAGGCCAAATTAACGGAAGGTACTGAGAACGCAAATTTTTCTTTGTCCTTGGGATGTAGGGGAATAGAGTAAAAACAGTCTTTTATATCAATAACTGCCATCTTCCAACCTTTTGGGATTGCAGTGGGCATGGGGAGGCCAGGCTGTAGCGTTCCCAGAGGCTGCAAGGCTGCATTGACCTGCCTGAGATCTATGAGCATTTGCCACTGCCCACTTTTCTTTTTAATCACAAAAACTGGAGAATTATAGGGGCTAAGGGATGGTTCAATATGATTTTCCTTTAACAGTTGCTCTATAATTTCTCGAAGGGCAGAGAGCTTTTCTATGGTCAGGGGCCACTGGTCAACCCAGATGGGGTCATTGGTTTTCCATTGCATCTGAATCGCCCTCGCCGTCGCAGCGGCCCCTATCAGTTTAACCCTGAGTGCTCGGTGGAGAGCGTTGCACCCATGCCTGCAAGGACGTCTCTCCCCCACAGATTAATGGGGAGGCCGCTGACATTGAGTGGTTTAAACAGCCCTTGAGTGTCCTCGTATTGCCATTTTAAAAACCTCAGGGATTTGGTAGCAAGCTGGGTCCCCTCCACCCCGGCCACAGAGTGGCTCACCTTTTGGGTTTCCCAAATAGGGTCCCAATCCTGACTACATATGACAGAGACATCAGCTCCTGTGTCCAGCATCCCTTGAAGGGGCTTTCCCTCTACCATGAGGGTGATTACTGGTCTCTCAGGAGTTATCTGCTGGACCCAGGAAACGAGATCCCGTCTGTGAGAGAATAAGTAGTCTTTATCAAGCCAGGGGACACTAATGGCTTGGGCTATTTCCTGTTCTGGGCCTAAGGTCACAGGGAAAGCATGAGGATTCGTGAGCCAGATCTCAGTTCCTTTTGGGGGCAGGACTTGACTGTGTACTATAAGAAGGGGATAGTTGGCAATTCCTATGACCAACCGCGGGAATTCCCGGGGTAGGACAGACACTGAAACAGTTGACCATGGGGGTACCTCTAATTCGCCAGCTGTAGTTTTAGTTGCGGCTACCACCAGAGGTTCACTCAATTTTCCTTGGTGGTTGCAGGGAAGGCTGAGGGCACAGGCTGGGCGTGGTTTTGGGGGCCCTCCTTTTGCTTTAGGGAGGACCCCCTACCCCCGTTTCCCTGATTCCTAGGATTGGAACGGCAATATTTGGCCATATGCCCTGGCTTGTCACAGGAGAAGCATTTAATGCTCTTGGGCGGTGTTCGGCAATTGCCTCTCATGTGCCCTTCCTTCCCGCAACTGAAGCATGTTAGTTTCTTTCCTCCCCCACTCCATTGTGCCATCAGTTGGGTCTGTTTTTCTAGGCAAGAGGCCATCATGGTCATGGGGTTGCGGTTTGGCAGATCCATCATTTTCTCAATGATCTGATCAAGGGAAGGATTATGTGGCAGCGATGCAAGCGCTGCACGATATTGCGGTAACAGCCCTTCCTTCACTAACTGCACTATTAGTGGCGGTACAGCGCCTGTCTTACCAAAGGTGCATGGACTACTGTTTGCACTCTGCTAATAAAGTCCAGAGGTAGTTCATTATTTCTCTGCTTTAGGGAAGTTAAAGATGCCTTGCCCCCAGGGGTGCCTAATTTCTGGAGGGCCTTGAGATGACAGGCATTTACCGCTTTTCTTACATTGTCATCATAATCCAACTGTTGTTGCAGGGTACTATAGGGCCCTGAACCCAGAATCATATCTAGGGCATCTTGCTCATCTACGATGTTATTTTCTGCTATGTACTTCCTTGCTTCCCTATGGGCGTAAGCCCTGAAGGCGACTGCCGTGGCAGGTTCAAAGACCGCTTCGGCAACCTCCTGGAAATCAAAAGGCGTCCAGGGGAAGGAATAGCAAGATGATTCTAAAGCCTTTTGAACATATGCTGATCCGGGGCCATATTTCTGGACGGCCTCTTTCAGATCTCTAATGAATTTAAAGGGGACGGGCCGGTGATGTCTGGTTTCATTAGGAGCCCCGGAATTCTCTATTAGCACCGGAAGAGCCATCGGGGAGTCCCACTCTGCCCAATCTATGTCCTCCCCATCCTTAGCAGCCTTACGAAGGCTGAGGGAGAGCAGGCTTTCTGGAGCTGTGACCGTAGTTGCATTTTCGGCAAGGTACCGGAAACCTTTCGGCGCTCCCAGTGACATTGCCGCCATAAGGGCGGTGGCCGCTTCCTCCTTCTCTCCGGACTCCCTCCCACCAACTCCATCTTTCCTTTTCCTCTTTTCCCTCCTCTAGGGGGCGCCGGGGCGGTAAGTGAGCACTCCCTTTTTCTAGGGAGTTCCACAGTTCCTTCTTTTTTGGGGCTTTTAACAGTTCCTCCTCCGGAGGGGGAAGTGGGAAGTCCCCATTGCCTTGTTGTAGGGCTTCCCAAGGATAAATGGATTTCGGCTCGGCGTTTTTCTCCTCCTCATTGTCTGAACCCGCTAGAGATGCCCCTACTTGGGCACCCCTTTCATCCCGTATAGGGGGTGGCTGGGGCGATAGGGCAGCCCCTATCGCCGAATAGATCGCAAAGTCTTCAGGGTCTAAGAATGAGGGGTCCGTTTTATGATGAGGCCATTTGCTGGCGCACCAACCCCCATTTCTGCGGGTCCACCCCGGTGTGCTCCAGCCACGGGCTGACCACCCAGATCTTCTCCACCCACTCTCTACATGTCCTTATGTGAATTTTAATGCCTTGTTCTTTGCAGACCTTGTAGATCTGGCAGGCGAGTACGCCTTTGTCCTCCGGTTCAACTCGGGCTTTGCTTACTTTATGTCCCATTCTTCCCAAGGACGCTAACCTTGGGGCTGCCTGATCTTCCACACCTCCGCCTGCGGGGAGCGGGCTAGCGGCCTTCCGGTCCCTGTTCGGGTGCCAGCTGTCGGGGGTGACCCCGACCGCCGCCTCTACTTACCCTGCCCTCGGGTCTTCGGACGTCTCCGGCTCCTCTCGGGGGAAACGAGAGGAGAAACACCAGGCAGAACACCGGAGGAGTAGGCAAACAGCTTTATTGCATGGCTTGATAGAAGCTTTCCCCCCCCCACCCTCTCTGGGGCGCGCCTTATATATCCTATCGGGGTGTTCCGGGTTGGCTCCTTCCCAGTTCCTCCCCGAGGGTGGAGCTCCTCCAGTAAGAGCCGCCCCGGTGCTGAGGTGGCGAAAGCCACACAGGCATTGCCATGTCAGCAGGTCCAGACTCCCTGGCGTCTCACTACCCTCTCGGGGGGCCTGGGTCCAGAGCGCCCCTAACACCCAAGGTCACACAGTAGCTAGTACAACGTCTGAGGCCCGATTTGAACTCAGGAAGTTGAGTCTTCCTGACACTAGGCCCAGCGCTCTCTGCACTATGGTGCCACCTCGCTGCCCATTTTCTTTCTAAATCTGCCTAACAGACCACGACAAACGCTTCCTCACAAGGATGAGGAGGGTCAATACTCATCAGAAAGTTCCTTTCTCTGTTCTCATCACAGCCTGTATCAATTCAAACTAATTCAATTTTTTAAGTACCTATTGTGTGCATGGCTCTGTTTCAACTCTGGCTTTGTGATTCATTTCCCATTGAATATTATTTCTATAAGACCACCTGACCACTTAATAAAATTAAAACACTTTTAAAAGTAGCCACTAGGTAATTAGTTGGAATCTTTAGTGAGCAGCAGAAAGCTGCCACACTATGCGCTCTTCAAGAAGCCAACATTACCTCAAGGCCTTGGTTTTAGGGGGCAAAGCCATTCCTGGAAAGCTTGGGGATCTGCCAGAAGCAGCTGACCTGACTGTGACGTGTCCAACCTGCCTCCTCTTAGCTCGTGTGCAGTGACGGCCTGTGGCTGCCTTCAATGCTCCAGTGCTCAGCTTGGTGCCTTGCACTCAGGAAGCATCTCCTACATGGCCACAGACTGGGCCAGTGGGCAACTGCCCAGCGATTCTGAAAATCGGGAGCAAGTGTGGACAGTTGACCACAAAGCCAGCCCCCGTGCTGGGACACATGCAGGGCCATTCTTGCTCTATGGACATGGTATCACCTCTGCATTCAAAAGACAGAGTGGGTTGTGGGGCCATTATGGTCAAAGAGAATTTTTTTCCATTGGATGCTGGGGGTTCTGGTGTCTAAGCTGATGACTCACCACAAGGGGAGACCACACAGCACAGAATGCTGCTGAGACGGCCAGGAGACATTTTCTAGTGGGGCCTCTGATGTGTTGGCATGCAAAAAGATCTGGCTGGGGAACTGCGCAGAAAAACCAAACTGACAAAAACTTACATGGCCCCATGTTGCGCTGTTTCAGAAAGGGAGGGGAAAACAAAAATGCCTAGCTCTGTTATTGTCTTACCCAAAACGCTAGCATTAGTGAGGTCACCAGTGAGGCCCCCCTAGAATTAACACCTGTGTGCTGTCAACCCCTGAGACCATCTAGCCATGAGTTCTTAACCTGGGGTCCAGTGATTTGTTTTTAGAAAATATTGATAACTGCATTTCTTATTTGCTTTTCTCAATAATTCTATAGATTTTATTTATGCATTTAGAATCATGATTCTGAGCAAGGGCCCACAGGCTTCCCCAAACTGTCTGCCCAAGGAGTCCAAGACACAGAAAGGAGAGGAACTTTCACTCCATCTACTCCAGTTCCTGCATTTTACTGCGGCAGAAACAAGGCTCCCACAGGCACAGCTGACATTTGAACCTCTTGCCTTCTCACTAACTCTCAGCCGGCTACTTCCTCCACAAACCCTCCCAATACATGCACCAAATCCAGCCTGGATTTAGCTACAACAGCTTTTGGTTGCAGGAGGTTGGCCCTGCCCAATGCTGTGTCTGGCCAGGTTCTCCAAGGGCACAGGCACTAGAAATGGATAGTATTTCTTAATCCCAGCTCATCAGTAATGTTTGTCCTCTCCCCTACCCCCCTAGCATCCAAGTAATAAGTAATGTATCCTAATGTATCCTCCTACCTGAAGTTATAGCCAGGGGAGACTTTGGAGTCAGAGTCCTGGCCGTCAAGGCGGAGAAATGAATACTTTGGCAAGCAGTGGGAGGCGGACAGGTCCAGGTTACAGCCCAGTTGATCTGAATGCCCATGATGCCTCCCTGCATGCTCCAAAGCAGACAATGTTAGGGGTCAGTGGGAAAGTGGACGCCAGAGCAAAGCTCCAAAGAGGGCTAATATATTGAGGCCACCTGATCACTTAAAAAAATCAAGACTTTCTTAAAAGGCAGTAGCAACTGAAGAGCTCTATCCACTTGGCTAGCTAGCGGGTGGCTATCATTCCCAGGAAGGTCTTCCCCATGGAGTCATGCTAGAAGTGCACTTCCAGGGAAGAGCTGCGCTCACCTCCACGGCCATCTGCTGGAAGCTGTGTCCTGCACTTTCCACAATTTGGCCAAGACGGAATATGGGGCAGAACGGGTCTGTCTCGGCGTCGTAGATGCATGACCTGAGGTAGCTGGCGTTAGTCTTGGGAAGGATATTTCTCCTGTAACAGGGAAGGAGCAAAAGGAGATTCAAGGTAAGGAAGGGGGAGGGAGAAAGAGTTAATGAACAGCATTCCTCCAAGACACTAGTTGAGCTACACCTCTTCCTAATGATGTCCTTCAGGGATTCATGACTTCATCTCTCTCCATCAGTGTCAATGGCAACCCACCTGTCTTAGGAGGTAGTTCTAGGAGATGCTTTGCCTCCCTTACCCGCCATCACCCCTGGTGAGGAGCCTCCTCTGAATTTAGAGGCCCACCCTAGCTAACAATGGGCACAGTCTACAGACCTTTCCAGTTTGGGAGGATGTACATGGCTGGCACAGGCTTCAGAGCCCGGGATCTCAGGCACTAGAAGATGATTTTAGTGAAGGCCCCAATACTTACTTGGTGAAATTAAACTTGCGATACCAGATGTGGTTCTTAATCAACATGGTGAAGTTCTCTGCAGCTTTCAGAAAGGCAGGTCTGAAATCACACACACACACACACACACACACACACACACAATGTAAACAGGATCCATCACAGCTTCAAGATGTATTAGTCTCTCCTTTCCTTCTCTCAAATAGGAAAAGACCCATTGCCTCCAACTGCACAAAGTAGGATGCTAAAAGCTGGGAAGAAGAGGGGTTTTCAATCAAATTTAGAGGTTTCCTCGCTTATGAGCATGGGGCAGCCAGGTGGTGCCATTGTGCATAGAGCACTGGGCTTGGAATTATAAGACCCATCTTCATGGGCTCAAAACTGGCCTCAGACACTAGCTGTGTGACCCTGGGCTAGTCACTTAACCCTGTGTGCCTCAGTTTCCTCATCTGTATAATGAGCTGGAGAAGAAATGGCGAACCACTCCAGTATCTCTGCCAAGAAAACCCCAAATGGGGTCGTGGAGAGTCGGACATGATGGGAATGACTAAAAACAAGCTTATGAGCTCGAAGGCAGGGCATGGTCCATTATAGCAGCTTCTGAGGGGAGAGGGAACAGACAAGCCCGAGCACTGGCTGATGAGGTGGGCCAGTGGGGCCATGCATTGTCATACTTACAGTTGGCCCTTGGGGCTTGATGGTATGCATACATCCCCGGACAGCTTAGTGGCTACAGTCACAGAGCTGGTTTTACAAGTTAAACCAAAGTGAACTCTGCCACACTGATACCCTTCCCTGACGGGCACACTATAGGCATGCCTCCTCTGGCACTGTCCGTTGCCCCACCAAGGAGTGCCCCATCACTTCTGGTTGCTTTCTGTTCACCAAGGCTGAAGCTATCCTGTTTCTTCCTTTTTTCTTAATTTTAAAATTTTTTTTTCATTCAAAATTCTCTCCCTCTCCTTACTTTACCTCCTCCCTCACCTATTGAGAAGGCATATTATACATATACATATGAAATCATATTATACATTATACATATGAAATCATGCAAAACATTGTTTTGGCCGTGTTGTAGGGGGGAAAAACAAGAAAAACAAAGAAGGTGAAAAACAATATACTTCCATCTGCACTCAGAGTTCATCAGTTCTCTCTCTGGAGATGGAGAAGTATTTTTCATCACGAGTCCTTTGGAACTGTCTTGGACCGCTGTATTGGTCAGACTAGCTAAGTCTTTTGCAGTTGATTGTTGTTACAACATTGCTGCTCCTACGTGTAATGTCTTCCTGGTTCTGCTCACTTCACTTTGCATCAGCTCATGTAAATCTTCCCAGGCTTTTCTGAAACCATCCCCTTTATCATTTCTCCCAGCACAATAGTATTCCTTCACAAATATATATCACAATGTGTTCAGTCATTGATGGGCTATCCTCTCGATGTCCAATTAGGCTTATTTTCTTTGATGCATTTCTGTAAGGGGAGTCGAGTCTACGGGCTCTGCCTGACACACGGCCTCAATCTAAGCAATATGAAGTAATGCCAACCACTTATTTAGCACCTGTATGTGGCGTAGGAGCTTTGAGAGACACAAAATCAGATGAGATGGAGTTCTTGCCCCAGTGCTTAGCACAGTAATTGGCACACAGTAGGTGCACATCTAATGCTTGTTGACTTGGTGGCCTTGTGAGTAGAGAGACTGGGACATTTAGAAGAGATGTTGTTAAGGCAGAAATGACAGGATAGGATAATGGATCTGATGTGTGGGTTGAGTGCACCTAAGGAGACGAGTATGAGTCTGAGGGACTGGAAGGCCGGTGATGCCCTCAACCGTTAGAGGGAGGCTGGGAAGAGGAGGGATTTTGGTGGGGAGGGTGGAGAGATAGTGAGTCCAATTAAAGTATAATTAAGAAGGATATTAGAGGATTATGGAGTAGAACCTGACTAGGCAGATTTAAAAAGGAAAACAGAAAAGATAAAGTAAGAACAGGTCAATGGAACAGCGAAAGGGTAAAGCAAAGGATGGAATGGGTTGGTACGTAGGGCAAATTGATGAAATAGGAGATTGGTACAGGGCTGAAGGGCAGGTGTGTTTGGCTGTAGAACTGGAGAGACTAAGAAAAGGAGCTGAATGGGGTTATCAGTTACTAAGAAGTGACAAGAGGCATGAACATTCACACGGAGATAAAAATAAGCCAAAGCAAAAATACTGAAAATCTCAGCCATTCAATCAATAAACATTTATTAAGCACCTACTATGTGCCAGGCATCATGCTAAGGGTAGGAGATACAAAAAAAGGAAAAAGACAGTCCCAGTCCTCAGTAAGCTTATAGTCTAATGGGGGAGACAACACACAAACACACAAACATACAAAACAAGCCACATACAGGCTAGATAAGAAATAATTCAAAGGGAAAGAGCACTGGAATTAAGGGGCGGGGGTTCGGTTGTGGAAGCCTTCACACAGAAAGTGGGATTTTAGTAGGGAATTAAAGGAAGCCAGGGAGGTCAGCAGTCAGAGCAGGGTGTGGAGAGCATTCCAGGCATAGGGGGCAGCCAGAGAAAAAGCCCAGGGCTGAGAGATGGAGGTCTTTTTTTGTAAAAGAGCCAGGAGGCTGGTGTCATTGGATCAAAGAGTATATGTTAGGGAGTAAGGTGTAAGAAGACTGGAAAGGTGGGTCATGAAGGACATTCAAAGCCAAACACAGAATCTTATATTTGATCCTGGAGACAAGAGGAGCCACTGGAGTTTACTGGCGGGGAGGAGGATATTGTCAGACCTTCACTTTCAGAAAACTTGTGGAGAATGGACTGGAGTGGGAGAGACTTAAGGCAGGTAGACCTCAATCTACATGTAACATTCCAGGTGCTAAGTAATGAGGGGTCTGCACCAGGGGGTGGCAGGGTCAGAGGAGAGAGGGGGTGTATTTGAGGGATGCTGCAAAGGGGATCGACAGGCCTTGGCAACAGCTTGGACACAGGGAGACAGGAGACCATTAATAAGGAATCCAGGATGATTCCTAAGCTGGGAGTCTGGGGGATGGGGGACGGAGCTGCCCTTTGCCATTACAAAACAGGAAAACCATGCAGTGCCTTGCTTCCAGACGTGCGCCTCCAGATTACGACACTTCTGCCACACACCAGTGACTGTTCTCTAACTGAAGGCTGATCTCTCTCCTAGAGGAGAAGGGGAAAGAACTCACAGAGCAGATTGGCTCTTCACATTCCAGGCTGTTAGAGAGAAAGCATCTCATGGGAAACAGACGGAAGTCTTCAATGGGGAAAATGAGATCTGAGGTGGAAGAGAGGAGACATCGCCCCTTCCCACCCTTGTCAGGATGTGGACGAGTAAGAATGTAGCCCAGAGGAGAAAGGGAAGGGAAAGGACAGGAGGAAATCAGAAGTTAAAGACAGACTTGGGGCTCTGGAAGGAAGGAGGGAGGAAGCTGGCGGGTGAGAGAGCCGCCGTTCAGGATGAGTCAGACGAAGGAGAGAACGGCTGGAGCTTCTGATCTCTGCTCCCTTTGCTGATCTGATTAAGAACCACAGTGGTCTGTTGTCTTCTTGGGCACATAACAAGGCATGAGGAGAGCCTCCAAAGACTTACCCAATTGGATGCCACCCATGGAACACAACCACTCATTTCTGGTGATTCCCATGGATACTAATGACATTGCCAGAAGGAAGCTGGAAAGCATCACAAAAGATTAGGAAGTCTTGGGCAAGAAAGTGAAGATCTCCTGGGCACGGGTGGTGTTTTTCCTCACTGTTGCCCCTTGGAGGCAAAGGGGTGTAGAAGAGAAAAAATGATCTGGGAAGTAAACAACAGCTAAGAAGGTGGTGTCTAGGAATGGCACCTGAATTCCTGGACCACTGTTCAAAACACAGGGGCGAGGATTCCTAGCTCAAAAGAGAGTGCATCTTCCAAAAGCATCCAAGAATGGATCTGCAAATTGAATCAGATGGGGGAGGGAGAAGAATTCTTCGTGTATCCTCAGGATTAGACACCACAGATGAGTTACAGAGAAGGAAAAAGAAGAGTAGCTCAAATTGCTGTCATGAGATTTAAGTGCCTACTGTATACCAGGCACTGTGTTAACTACTAGGGATACAAAGAAAGGCAAAGACAGTGCCTGCCCTCAGTCTAGTAACAACTCTGTACAAACTAGCTAGAGACAGGATAAACAGGAGAGGGAAGGCATGGTGGCGTTGAGGAGGTTTGGGGAAAGCTTCCTGTAGAGGGTGTGTGTGTGTGGTGTGTGTGTGTGGTGTGTGTGGTGTTATCTGAGACTCGAAGGAATCCAGGGAAGCTTGGAAGTAGAGATGAGGGGACTGCATTCCAGGCATGGGGGACAGCCAGGGAAAAAGCCTGGAGTCTGGAGACGGAGGGTCACGTGAGAGCAACAGCCAGGAGGCAGGTGTCACTGGATCGAAGGTTATGTTGCAGGGGCTGGGCATAAGAAGACTAGAAAGATGGGAGGGAAAGGAGCCCTTAATAGTAAAATCCAAAGCCTCCTCAAACATCTAGGTACAAAGGTCAAAGTCTAGGCACTATCGGTCCTAACCCAAGGGGCAAATCTGACCTTATAGTTATTATGATGATGAAACCCATGATGGGACTATATACGACCATGCATGCTTTATTCAAAAGAAACAGGAGAGAAAAAAGGGAGTTGAGGTGAGTAGCAGTGAGTTTTAAGAAGGTCTATTTGTAGAGCAAGTCCAGAAATCAGAGAGAAGGATTATCTCAGAGATTATTTAAGTAAAGGCCAACGGAAGGAGAAGGTGAAGCCATCTTGTCACTGGAATACACTCCAGATCATGTGGATAAAAGGAAAAATGAAAAGTTTGGGAAATAGATCCCAAGCCTGGCATAGAAAGACTATGTAGTAGTGACATAGGGCTTTAATCAACCAGAAATTTGCTTCAATTAATCAGAGCTCTCCCTTGGCTAAAAGCAGAACAGTGACAACTTCTTGATTTGCCTTAAGGATAATTTTATCCTTCAAAAAAAGGCAGAGGAACTCCCTGCCCAAAGTCTCCTCTCACTCCAGCCCATCTTCTACTCAGCTGCTAAAGTGATTCCTAAAGTGCAGCTCGGATCCCATAACTCCTGCCTCCCCTCAGTAAACTCTGGTGGCTCCCTATTAAACATAGGGTTAAAACATAGAATCCTCTGCTTGGCATTTAAAGCCCCTTCTGGTTTCCTGCTCTATTCCTCTACACACTCTCTGACACAGCTACATTGGCCTCCTTATCTGTCCCCAATGGCTGGAATCCTCTCCCTCCTCACCTCTGCCTTCTGGGTTCCCTGGCTTCCTTTTAAGACCCACCTTCTGTAGGAAACCTTTCCCATCCTCCCTACTTCTCATTCCATCCCTCTGAGAGTATCTTTCAATAACACTGGACAGATCCTGTATGTATCTAGTAACTTACCTTCCGTCTTCCCATGAGAATGGGAGCTCCTTAGGGTATAAGGACTGTTTTTGCTTTTCTTTGTGCCCCTAACACTTAGCACAATGCCTGGCACATGGTAAACACTTAATAAATGTTGACTGATCTGATACTAATGGGAAGAAACTAGTTGCTGGGGTGGAAATAATAGGAACTTTGGTGGCAGATGATCAGGTCCTCTTAAAGTCTGTGATAGAAATCTGGGCAGGGTCTCCCTTCAAATCTGGGGACGTAGATTTCAAAAAGGTTCAGAGGAAAGATGTGTAGGATCTCAAAATGCCATAGAGGAAATCAGTTCTGGAGGGATGGGGAATGCACAAAAATGCAATTCAGAAGACCCAAAGGAAAACAATTTCAGGGAAGAGAAAAAATGAGTTGTCTTGAGAGAATGATGTAGATACACTGGGGACTCACCAACTAACTTTTGAAAGCTACATATGGAAGATTTTTGTTTGTCCTTCGTTCTCAAAGAGGACCATGACGTCAGGAAGGTGATGCCATGACTTGCAAGTGAATTGGATTGAGGTGAGGGAGGGCTGTGCAAAGTCACCAGCCTCACTTTCTCCTCTTGAGGTATCTGGGTGCAGTGGCCTGATATAAATCAGGATGACTGGAGATGGACGTTAAGGTCTGGTCAGTGGATGACAGTGTAAAGACAGTGTCAGACTACACACGTGTGGCCTATGTCAAATTGCTTACCTTCTCAATGAGCGGGGAGGAGAGGGAGGGAGAGAATTTGGAACTCAAAATTTGAAAAAGTAACGTTAGAGTTGCTTTTACATGTAATTGGGAAAAATCAAAAGAAATGAAAAAAAGAGTTAAAAAAAAAACCCAGTGTCAGGAATGCTAAAACTCTGAATGAGCTGAGGTCAGGGAGGGAAGCTGAGGACAACAAGAGGGGTTTTTAAAAGACTTCACTGGGAGGAAAAGGAGGATCAAAGGCCTTTGTTTGGCCTGGGTGGGATGATGACAGAGAGAGCAGTTCAATGTCTACTTTGCTTCTGCTTTCTCTGCCAGAAAGAAAGACCTCTACACAGGAAACAACAGGGCAAGGCTGAGTAAGAGGAAGTTAATCCCCCAGATTGGTGATGAAAGAGTGAGAGCGCCCAGACCTCCCACCATTAATTCAAGGGGCTGAGGCTGGATGAGCCGGATCCATGAATCCTGGAGAGCTGGCCTGTGGGATTTCGGAGACGACTGAGTGGTCATGGCAAGGGGGAGGGGCAAATGTCCCAATTTTTTAAAAAGGGGAAAAAGCAGAGTTTGCGTCAACTAGAGATCAGTGAATTTGACTTTTATTCCTGAGACAATTCTACAATCGATCATTAAAGAGCTTATCAAATATGGAGAAGGGAAAGTAGTGGACAGGATGTGTCAGACTAATCTCATTTCCTTTTTCCCCCGAAAGGATTACTAGACTCGCTGGTAAGAAAGCTGTGTATAGGGCTTATCTTGATTTTAGCAAAACTTTTGGCAAAAGTACCTACTTCATACTCTTCCAATTGGAGATACTGGGATCATATGACAAGATCATCAGCTGGATCTGGAGCTGGTTGGAAGTTGGAGTCAAACAATAATTGTTAACGTTCAATATGAATCTAGGAAGTCTCCAGGGCAGTGCCCCAGAGATCTGTCTTTGTCCCTGTGCTACCTAACACTTTTATCCGCGATCTGGATAAAGGCAGAAATGGCTTGATCATCATTTATGCAGGTGACAATAAGAGGGGTGACAGGGCTAACACTGTGGATGATAAGAGTCAGGGTCCAAAAGGATCTTGAAGCGTTAAGAGTTGAATCTCATGCAATTTGGAACTAGGCCCAAAGGGCTATAAAACTGTGCATGCCCTTTCACCCAGCAATACTGCTTCTAGGTCTGTATCCCAAAGAGATCATAAAAAGAGAAAAGGACCCACACGTACAAAAATATTTATAGCAGCTCTTTTTGTGGTGGCCAAGAATTGGAAATTGAGGGGATGCCCATCAATTGGGGAATGGCTAAACAAGCTGTGGGTATATAAATGTGATGGAATGCTATTGTTCCATATGAAATGGTAAGCAGGCAGACCTCAGAAAAACCTGGAAAGATGTATATGAACTGATGCAGTGAAGTGAGCAGAACTAGGAGAACACTGTACACAGTTACAGCCACATTGTGTGAGGACCAACTTTGATAGACTTAACTCTTCTCAGCAATGCAAGGATCTAAGACAATTCCAAAAGACTCATGATGGAAAATGCCATCTACATCCAGAGAAAGAACTTTGGAGTCTGAATGCGGATCAAAGCATGCTATTCACTCTTTTTTGTTTTGGTTTCTTCTTTCTTATGGTTTTTCCTTTGGTTCTAATTCTTCTTTACAATATGACTAACGTGGAAATATGCTTAATATGAATGTACATGTAGAGCCTATATCAGATTGGGGAGAGGGGAGGGGAGCGAGGGGGAGAAAATGTAGAACTCAAAATCATATAGAAGTGAACGTTGAAAACTAAAAATAAGTTTTAAAATATATATCTTAAAAAATAAAAATAAAACAATGAAATTCCAAACAAACAAACAAACAACAAAGAATTGAATCTCCTATGATAAAATTCAGTAGGGATAAATGTAAAGACTTATGCCTGGGTACAAAAAAAAAAATCAAAGTACATGAGGGAGACACATTTGGACAGCGATTGTTCTCAAAAAAGATCTGGGAGTTTTAGTAGGTTATAGGCTCAACAGAGGGCAGCAAGCCTATCACCTCTCTTGTTCTGAACATAGTACTTTTATTAAATGCCCCAAGAGCTCACGATGGGCAGCTACGTGGTACAGTGGATAGCGTGCCAGGCCTGGAGTCAGGAAGACCTGATTCAAATCCAGCTTCAGACACTTATTAGTTGTGTGACCCTGGGCAAGTCACTTGACCCTGTTTGCCTCGGTTTCCTCACCAGTAAATGAGCTGGAGAAAGAAATGGCAAACCACTCCAGTATCTTTGCAAAGAAAACTCCAAAAGAGCTCAAGAAGAGTCAGACACAACTGAACGGTGACAAAGAGCTCATCAGCTTTCTTTTTTAAAGCCAATGTGTAACTGTTTGACTCTTATTGGGCTTACTGTTCACTAAAAACTCCAGCCATTTACCTATTTCTTTTTTTTTGTCTAGCCACAACTCTTCCCTCCTGATCTGTTTTTTTGTTTTGTTTTGTTCTTCTCTTCATCTGTAAAATAAGCAGACCGGATCAGAAGATCCCAGGCTTCTCCCCACTCAAAACACTCTAGGATCTCTCGAATAGACATTTTTTGTTCCCTATCCCGAACTGCTGCCTTGGCCACCTTTAGGAAACTTTTGTGACATACCAGCACAGTAAATATTTGTTGAATGAGACTAAACGCCTCCCTTACAAGTCAGGGTTTATGATCTCTGGCACTTCCCTAGCCCTAGGTCTGGGCCAATTTGTCATGACTCACCGGGGCACGTAAGTGTCGTCCTCCACCGGACACCAAGCCATCACCTCACATGTCTTCACGTGATCATTAAAGTCAACACATTTTCCAGTTGCCACTCCTGCAGCAGGGTAAGGAGGTACAAGGAGACAAGAGCCTTACCCCAGTGTAAACACCCCAGCTTCCCCCCATTCTCCACTATTTGATCCATGGGCACCTTAATGGAGTCTAATCTTCTCTTGTTTACAAACCAAGCAACTTTAACCTGTAAAGATTTGGGCATTGGCATACAAATCCAGCTGCATAATGGCATAAGGTCTCACAAGAGAGTTACTTATTTCTCAGTGCAAATAGATACTTCCTGGGGTATGAAAAAATTGCAGAGGGCCAGAGATCTAGGTTATTAAGTGCTGGTCTAGGGAATCCTGAAAAGTTCTATTCCCTTGAGTTTTTTCTATCAGAGAAGGGATGACCCCTACACTGAAGTAAGACCCATATGGGGGTGGCTATGGTGCATTGGATAAAGCAGCAGCCTTGGAGTCTGGAGGACTTGAGTTCAAATCTGGCCTGAGACACTTGATGCTTACTAGCTGTGTGACCCAGGGTAAGCCACTTCATCCTGATTGCCTTGCAAAAACAAACAAACCAAAACCCACATGGGTCTTATTTCAGCATGGGCTCACCCATTCTCTGAGAAAAAAACTCAAGGCCACTCTCCCCATTACAGAAGGTCAAATTGAGAGGGGCTCAATTTTCCAAGTGTTAGTGTCTGCTGTTCCAATCAAACCCTTCATTCTTATTGGAGCCAACAAAGAAAACATGAACTTTGAGACTGCTGGCATTCTCTAGCCAGGAATCACATATTAAGAACATCAAATAGATTCTATCAAGTGTACCATAGGAGGGAAGGGCATACCATTGCCATGGACATCAGTGGAGCCAGGAATACAGTTATCATCTGATGTACACACAGTTTCAGGATCTGGATACTGGAAAAGACAAAAATGAGCCAAAATTAGGCCCCATGTGGGTTTATTTTTGAAACCACACCCAGTGCCCACATCCTAGCCCCCACAGTGCTCAGAAGAATGAAGAATAAGGAAGAGGATTGGCATCAGTGGCCCGCTGGCCTGTTCAATAAGAATGCTTACCTACCTCGGCACAGGTGCCTTGTCTCTGGTTCAAGGTAGCAATGATGGTTGGTCATGACAAACACCGCGTTCTCCTGCTGTAGAATGGGGAGAGGAAAAACAGGGATGTTGCATACACCTATAGGCCACACAAGAAAAGTCAACCACCCATCCATTTAAGTACTATAGGCTGCTCTCAAGCGCCACATTGGAAAGCAACTCAAGAGTATTCTTGGTGATCTCTACCAGAAAGGCTCACCATTCAAACTGGCTTCTCAAAGGCACTTCTCCTTTTGGAGAAGTAAGCTGCTGCTCCTTTGCATAAGCCTTTACCCCAGGCACCCAAGTACCTAGGCTCAGAGCGATTGATCATCATGCCCAGCATGGTAGAATGGAGAGCAATTTCTTCCCAACCTACCATTTCTTTGGATATGCTGCCCCCAACTTTGCCCAACATTTTGGGTACACTTCATAGAACCTATTTAATGTTTTTAGTACAAGATTCCAGGTTGTATAATGACTGTAGGACCAAAGTCCGTGTTTTCTTTGTCAGGCTGGATATTAGCCAAGCGTTTCATCTTCTACCACAAGAAAAGTCTGAAAGCCTTTTCCTTCATCTCTCATCCTTTCCTTCATCTTTTCATCCTTTTCCTTCATCCAATGAAAGAGAGGGTTGAAATCCATTCTTTTCATTCACTCAAGTTACCAACAAGTGTTTGCCAAATATCTGCGTGTCTAACATTTAGTCTTTGCTTATCTCCTCCAGCCAGATCCAAATAGACCCAGGACTGGCCTGCATCATTCATTCTTTGGCTATTTAATCATGTTCACAGTACGTGGTATGATATTTTCAATTTGCTCTGTGTGTGTGTGTGCGTGCGTGCGTGTGTGTGTAAAGTTTTGCTTTATAAGCAAGACTTAAAAAAATGGCAAACCACTCCAGTATCTTTGCCAAGAAAACCCCAGATGGGGGTCATGAAGAGCCAGGCACAACCGAAACGACTGAACAACCACAACTCTCTGAGGCTGAAGATCATGCCATGCTACTTTGGGGCTAACAGCACCTAGGTGCCTGATACACTGGTGCAGAAGTGACCTGAGTGACATCCAGGAAACCAATCTAATGGCATTTTATTTTACATAAACCGACATTGATTAAATGGAAAACCATAGCTAAGAAGACAATTTAAAAAGAACCTATCAATAACAGACTTTTTTTTCTCTTCCAATGAGATATGACACCTTTGCCTATCACTGAACCCTGTCCTGTGGGGACAGGCAAAGGAATGCAAGAAGGATTTGTGTCTGTCTTTATGTTGTTGCTGAGTCATTTCAGTCCAGTTCAACTTTTTGTGACCCAATCTGGGATTTTCTTGGCCAAGATACTGGTGTGGTTTGCCATTTCCTTCTCCAGCTCATTTTTACGGCAAACAGGTTTAAGTGACTTGCCCAGGGTCACACAGCTAGTAAGGGTCTGAGGCTGGATTTGAACTCAAGTCTTCCTGACTCCTAGCCTAGCACTCTGTATCCACTGAGCCACCTAGCTGCCCCTTCAGTCCTTACACTGTTTAAAAAAGAAGAAAGGATCTTAATAAAAATAAATTTAATTGGAAGGAAATGATTAACAAAGTGTGGCTGGAATATTTTGTAACAAAATTTGTATACTTTCTGGCCCCCTTATTTTAATTCATAAGAAGGATTTAACATAGCCTTTTTACCAGAGGCTCCTGAAGAAAATGAGGTATCTAGAAAGAAAGGCATTGAGTTTTAAATAGATAGCACTACTAGGGTCATAGAGTTAGAACTGGAGGCACAATTGTTAGAACTGGACCTTAGTCCAAACCCCTAATTTTATTTCTTTTCTTCTTTTTTATTTTTTTCCTTTCATTTTTAAAGAGGGAATCTGATTTGCCTAAGGTCACATGAGGAAGACCAGGGGCAGAGAGCAGGGGCAGAGTAGGTCAGATCTTATTACAAATCCTAAAACACACAAGAGAGATACACTAGATAGACAGTAATTAAAACAGCAGAAAGACAAGATCAGGACACACCTAGACACAATGTAAAGTCCTGCCCCATCCTCCCAGACCACAATTTCAAGCTTTTGCTGAGTCAGGGGCAGATACCACTGGTACCTGTTCTCCTATGGAATTTCCATAGGGCAGGAGGCCAACCAGACCCCTCAATGTGAGGAGGGCTCTGAAATTTGCCTAGCTGTGGCATTCGAACAGGAGAAAATCCATCATGCTGGGGATTAGGGGAGGAACCAAACAGATGCCTTTCAATCCTCCGATTGAATTTTTTTTTTTTTGGTTTTCAACATTTAATTTTATAAGATTTTGAGTTCCAAATTTTTTCCCCTTCCCCCTCCCCAAGTTGGCAAGCAATCTGATATAGGCCATACATGTACAATCATATTAACCATATTTCCACATTAGTCATGTGGTGAAAGAGGAATCAGAACAAAAGGGAAAAACCACAAGAAAGAAAAAAAAAACAAAAAAAAGTGAAAATAGTCTGCTTTGATCTGCAATCAGATGCCACAGTTCTTTCTCTGGATGTGGACAGCATTTTCCAGTCTGACTGAATTTTCGGTCTGATTGATTTTAATCCTCAATCTGATCACTAGGGAAAGAGCAGATGGTTAGGAAGGCTGACAGAAAAGCTTGGGAATAAGTCTAGGGCTCAAATTAAAAAACAACAACGAGAAGAAAAAGGAGACTAAGAGAATAAAAATGAGGTTAGGTAACTAAAAGTCATAACACAATAAAGCAATATTATGCCGGAACAAAAAATCTGATAATAGTATCCCAAGACAGAGAGTGACGAGAAATCCAAGAAAAGGAAAGAGAAAGCAGGTCTTCAAATTCTAGGAGACCAGGACCAGCACAAAAACTCTGGAATGGTTCAAAAGGGATGTAAGATGATTAAAGGAGGAAATAGAGATGGAAATTGGGATTAAAATTAGGGAGGAAATAAGTTTGCTGAGAAGAAATCTATTAAGACAAAACAAAAGACTAGGTAATATGGAATGTCGGAATCTCGTTAGGAGAGAAAATACAGGCTCTGAAAAAGAGAATGACAGATTCAGAAAACACAGATGTAAAATTTGGATTCAGTCAAAAGGCCACACTTAAGGATCTAGAAGGCCACATGTGGCCTCAAGGCCACAGGTTCCCCATCCCTGGTAGGCAAAGAAGGAATAGAAGGGCTAGAAATAGGTAGTAGGGGACATGAGAAACAGGGAGAAGTCCTGCAGATCTAACCTTTAAAGTTGATTTGTGAGAAAGCCAAAGAATCTTTAATCCCATCAAGAATGGAGAGTCTTTCTATAATCCATAAAGCGCCACAGCTCAGACTGGCCACAGGAGGCACCACAGCTGTGTATTGCTTTAGAACAGTTGTGATAGAAAGGTCAATATTAATAATGATAGACAGAGCGACCTTTTCCATGGCAATTTAAGGTTTGCAAAGCACTTTCCATACGTTCATTCATTTGACCCTCACAACCCTCTGGTGAAGTGGGGCCTACAGGTATTGTCATCTCTACTTTACTGAGTAAAGGGACTTACCCAAGGTCATATGAGCAGGATTCAGACCTAGGACTTCCTGACCTCACATCCAGCATTCCACCCACTATCCCATGCTGCCTTTCTAAAAGGAGACTTGGTAGATCTTATATTCTCAGAAGCAGGCTACAGTCAAATTAAGTCGACCAAGCATTTATCAGAATCTACTAGGGGCACTTAGGTGGTGTAATGGATTGAACACCAGCCCTGGAATTAGAAGGACCTGAATTCCAATCTAGCCTCAGACATTTGACACTTACTAGCTGTGTGACCCTGGGCAAGTCGCCTAACCCCAAATGCCTAGCCAAAAACAAACAAAAAAAAGAATCTACTATATATTCTAGACACTGTGCTAATCATAGCAGCTTCATGGTAAGCTGTAATATCTGCAGATAACGTTGAGTTCTCATAGAAACAGTGTGATCTGTGGATGCCGTGGCCATCTAACCATGATGCTCATTTTAATTCCCTTCATAGAACACTACTCTTCCCTGCTCTGGAGCCTTACAACTCACCTTCACACCTGAAGAATCCATTATTTCATCGGGGGGGGGAGGGGGGGGGATATTACCCAAATGACTGGCATCTGAGATCCCAACCTTCCTCACTTTTAAGAGTTTCTGTGGCCAAAAAATTAGTCATCTGGTATCTAACCAGGTAATAAGACTGCCACCTCACCAGGGAAGTCCTCAGATAAAAGATATCTGATCAGGAGGACCAACAGCTTTCTGTTCCTAAGAAGGTTGATGGAATACCAATAAGCATGAAGATGGGAGGATTTGCAAGACTCCAAGTAATTTACTTTTCCATATTTTTCTTTGTATAATTTTAAGTCTCCCATGAGATCTAAGCTATGTATTATCAATTCATCATGATTTGATTGATCCAATGGATGAAAGTGCAGGTCCAGGACTGGCCCCCCACCCCCGCCAAAAAAAAATTCTTCCATCACAGTCCTGAGTTAATCATGGCCACTTATCTCCATTTGTTCATGCTTGTGATGTAAACCATATGGAGCAAGGAGTCCCGTTTCTGTTGTTCTAAAGAGGTGATAACAGTCATTAAAAGCTGTGAATGGTCAACATTTGCTTTAGGACTTTTATTCCAACGAAGAGATCATAGCTTAGGAAGGCCACTCCCTAGACAGGAACAGCCTCTTGCTCACATTGGCTTTTAAAAATTATTGATATATTGATAAGCTCAACGTATAACTTTCAAGCTGTCCTATTTGCTGGTGTTTCTTTCTGGCCTTTTCTCGTTCTCTTCCATATATCTTTTTAAAGTTGTTTTAGCATCTTTTTTCTTTTGCTTTTTGTTATTCTATCCTTATCCTCTCTTTTCCTCCTACTCACTCCATTAGGGAAAAAAAAAGGAAAATAAAACCTTTGTAACAAATACACAGTCATGCAAAACAAATTTCTATGCTGGCCATGTCTGAAAAGGTCTATCTTATTCTGCATCTTGGGTCTATCAGTTCAGGAGGTGGGTGGCAGCATCAATCCTAGGGAATAACAATCCTGAGTCTTTCAAAGTTGTTTTCTATAATATTTTTGGCACTGTATACATTTTTTTCTGGCTTGCTTCCTTCACACTTTATCCTTCACGTGTCCCATCTTTCTTGGTCAGTTTCCTTCTCATCTCTAATTACTATCAAAGTTATTAGTCTACAAACGTAATTCCTTGCTGATACATAATATTGTTCCATATTGGGGCAGCTAGGTGGCATGGTGGATGGAGTGCCAGCCCTGGAATCAGGAAGACATGAATTCAAATGTGGCCTCAGATACTCACTAGCTGTGTGACTAGCAAGTCACTTAACCCTTTTTGCCTCAGTTTCCTCATCTGTAAAGTGAGCTGGAGAAGGAAATGGTAACCACTCCAGTATCTCTGCCAGGAAAACCCTGGAAAATCCAAATCCTGTCCATGACACATTCATTTGAATCTCGATTGCTAGACATTCTAAATTACAAAAACACTGATTTGCAACAGTGGGAGGAGATTTCCATATCAG